>NW_027185852.1:2758913-2813660 GCF_028583685.1 Petaurus breviceps papuanus | reverse complement strand
TCTCTTTCTTTCCCTCTCTCTTTCTTTCTCTCTCTCTTTCTCTCTTTCCTCCCTCCCTCCTTCCTTCTTTTCTTCCTTCCTTCCTTCCTTCCTTCCTTCCTTCCTTCCTTCCTTCCTTCCTTCCTTCCTTCCTTCTTTCATTCTTCTCAGCTGCTTTGTATCTCTAGAGGGTAGACTTCTCTTATGGCTTGTACTAGGTGGGGTGGCATGGCCTCCCTGTTGGGTTTCCCTAGGTGTGAGATTTAGCTGCTGGATTTATGGTGATTGGCCCTAGAGGAAGGATCTTCTGTTCCACCAGAAGGGTGGGGCCCTTCTGTTGGTTATGGAAACTGAGTCTCTCTGAATCAGAGTCTCTCTATCAGTCAGCCCCAGTTTGGGACTTCCCTCCTCATCAGCGATGGAGTCAAATGGAGTCAAAACCTTGTGAATAGCTTGTGCTCAGGGTGGAGTCACTGGGGTGGGACCTTGCTGCTCTCCACAGAAGGCTCACTTTCTCAGGCACCTGCTGGTTTGTAGAAGGGCAGGCCTCACTGGTAGATTTCCCCAGGCCTGGAGTCTTGCTGCACGCCCCCTACTGTGAAGCTGGCAGCTACTGCTGATGTTTTTGGATCTTGGATATTCTACTTTTATTATTGGCTATCCATGTTATACCTTATTTAATACTATGTCATTTTTTTATTTTTACATTTTTTCAAATCAAGTATATGAAAATATACAAATAAAAATAAATGAATAGCTATATAAATAATTCAAATGCAGGGTTTTGAATCTCCATTAGATTACATATTATTAGATTAAGGCCAGTTTTCCAAGCTTTCCAGATCTTTTTGGTTGGTGATTGTCATTCAGTGTGTCAGCTGTCTCTCAGCTCTATGGCATTTGCAAACTCAATAAACATGTCATTTATGCTTTTCTAGGTCATTGATGAAAACATTAACAATATAAAGTCAGAAAGCTCCCTGTGGGAATCCACATAAAATACATCCCAAGGCATCACTCAGCCAGTACTAATGTAGAATGCTTAGTCCATTGATCCACATTGGACTGAGCTGTACTCATTGTAAGATCATCCAGAACAGATCTTTCTAACTTTTCCATGAGAAGAGCCTTAGAGATTTTAGCTAATACTTTGTTGAAATTTTGGAAAGTCATATTTATATCATTACGTCCATATGTTAGTCTTATAATCCAGGAAAAACAAAAAGAGAAGATTGGGTGTCTGGCATGCTATGCCTTGTTTAAGGTATGCTGACTCTTTATAATTACTTTTTTCTTTAAAAAAGTCTATCTCACTAAATTTTCTAGAAGTTTGCAAAAATAGAATTTGAGTTCCCTAGTCTGTTATTGGCCAATTCCACTTTCAGACTGACTTGGGAAAATAAGGTAGCATTTGCCCTCTTTATTTCTAATGGCCTCTTCCATTTGCCACAATTGTTTTCAGATCATTTTAATGCCACAACAGTCATGATCTCTCATTCCTTACAGTGCCCCTGCATGACTTTGGTTCAGGGCCTCAAGGCATGGATTCATCATTTAAAAAAAAACAACTATTTTTCTCTATCTCTTTACTTATTTTAAATCCCAAACTGAATTGTATGTTTTCTTCTTTTCAGCTAAAGGATCATCCACTTTGCTACAGAAAATAGAAGAAAAATAACAAGTGACTTGGTCTGCCTCTTTCAATCTTCTGTTACTAATCCATCTATTCTCTCATCAGAGTTACTACCCCTTCACTTATCATACCCTCTGACACAATATACCTACAATGGGTCCTTTTTCTATTTTCTTTATCCTTCATTTCCATCCTCAACTTATTCTCAGCATGGGCATTTATGAAACCCCCCTCCCCATTGGGTCGTCTAGGTGGTGTTGTGAATAGAGCACAGTCCTGGAGTCAAGAGGACGTGAGTTCAAATCTGTCCTCCGATACTTAACACTTACTAGCCGTGTGACCTTGGGCAAGTCACTTAACCCCAAATGCCCTACCTTCTCCCCTCTAAAAAAAGAAAAAAAATAGAAACCCCCCCCCCATTCCTGGAAATTGTTGTTTTAAAATCCATTCTCTCACCAGTTCTTGCTGGTAATTGATGTTCTCGAAGCCTTTCTGAAGTTTCAGGGTAAATGAGCTTCCTCTAGCCACATCATTTTCCACACTTCCATTTTTTTCTTCTTGTTTATATTGCCACTTACCTTGGCCTGTTCTCCAAATTCACTCTTAAAAGTTTTTAATCTACTCTGGCCCAACCTTGCTCATATATCAATAACAACATCAAATCGTATTTTTACAGAACTTTCACTTTTTACCAAAACCATTTCCCAATTATCATTTGATTTTCTCAATAACTCTGGGAGTTTTGTTATATTGTTGTTGCTATCATTTAAGATGAAGAAATTATGACTGAGAGAGATACAGTGATTTGCCTTTTGGATGGACCCTCAGAAAATCAGACCTCACAGACCTTTCTCCTTTTCTTACACAAATTCTAGGAAGTAACATTCATTTTTCCCAAGATTGGCAGCATTGCTCCTAGAACAATATCTTAGCTGCTGAGAATTTGCTTCTCAGTCTTAGGCTGGACTCTCACTTGTCAAATACCTTTTAGAGTGGATTGGTTTTCTGATGGGGGATGGACTAGATGCTTAGACAGTTTTAGGAGAATGCAAGCTCAAAACAAGTCAAGAGTGTTCTATGGAAACTTTGAATGCCAATTCTGTCTTGGATTTCTTTGAGAAACACTGTCTCTATGAATAATCAGTGATAGTCTCACTATAGGCTGCCTTGATCAAACCAAATGCAGAATGTCATATTTAGTGTGAGGTCCTCCCCACACCACAGATCAATGCTTTCCTCATTTTCTCACCTTTGCACTCAGTAGCATTTTTCCTGTTCAGAGAATGAGTACTCTCTACAGAACCCTTTGCAGGTTGTTTAGAATATTCCTGAAAATTTCAAAGGATGCAAAAATAACTCCATTATATTGGGCTGGGGGAAGGTTGCTAAGGCATTACTCTTAGTTTCAGTTTCCTCATTTGTAAATGGGCATGATAATAGCATCACCCATGAAGATTTGTTCTATGGATCAAATGAATGATCTAAATAAATTTCCTTGAAAACATCAAGTGCTATATAAATGTTAGATTGTTGTTATTCCTTGTGATTAATTCTATTTGCTGATTATTGGTTATTGATAGAAACAGCTCCTTGAGATTGAATCAATCCCTGGTTTCCTGTCACTTTTAGTAACTAACCCAGCAAATATGTTGTTGAGCTATTCAGAATAAAGGAAATAGACTGTCTTCCTTAGCTGATCATTCCCAAGTGTACTAATTCCTAAGTTTCACCCTTTCTTCATATTATGTGAAGCCAGGTAGGCTCACAGTACTGATTACTTTCTTCCCGACTTGCCAGTGATCTGTCTAGATCTGAATGCATTCCTGTGCTTGGTCCATCAGAGTATTTGGTGAGTATAGTTAGACATTTTGTGTGTTTGTCTTATCATGTTTTTGAATTCATAGCTATAGGAAACTCCCAATGAAGCAACTCCCTTGATAAATAAATGCAAATCACCACCTGTCCCGAAAGCTTTCATTCTTGACAGTTATTTTCTTTTTAATATAAAATCTGTTTACTCCCATAGATTTAGACCTAGAAGGCCCTTTGACAGTCACTGAACTCAAGCCCCTCTCTTTACAGATGCAGAAATGAAATCCTCTGGGCTTCCTGTAAACACTTGGGCAGAACTAGGCTTTGAAGCCAGGTCCTCTAGCTTGAAATCCAACCTCCTTTGAATATGTTCCATAATATCATCTCTGTGCATGGGCCATCTCTCCATCCAAACTCTAGCTGCCTTTGTCACCCCTACAAGCTCAAGCACTGAGGGAGGAAAACAAAAGGCCCAGGATTTCAGAAGCATCTCAGTGTAGCTGAGATCTTGTTTTCCTGGAATCAAGAAAACAGATACAGATTTCGGTTTCCATATTTGCTGTGTGACCCCAGGCAAGTAATTTTATTTCTCTGAGGATTGTTTCTCATTCATAAAAGTAAGTTTGATTAAATGGTTTAAATTCCCTGCTAACTCTATATCAAAAACAGCAATAATAGTAATAATAGTACTTGTTTAGTACTTTAAGGTTTGCAAATCACTTTACAAACATTTGATCTGTACAGCAGCCCTCAGACATAGGTGTTATTATCTTCATTTTCAGAAGCTGAAACAGAGATTAAATCTCTAACCCAAGAGCATAGAACTGGGAAGTATCTGAAGCTGGATTTAAATTCAAGTCTTCATAACGTGAACTTCAGCAGTCTTGTTACTGAGCCACCTGAATTACTGAGCCTTTATTCTTGATAATTTAGTTTTGGCTCTTACTCATGTCTTCCCTTCCCCTTCAAAATTCCTGTATCTTTTTCCAGGGAATACAAGTTTCATTTAGATTGAAAGTCAGATACAGATATGCAGAGACATTATAAGTGGAGAATTTCAAAAGATGCAAGCAGGGAATCTGCTAAAACCATTCCCAACACGGCCTACTCTGGAGTGGTAGGGATTGTGTAGCTCCATATTATTTTGTTTGTTTGTTTGTTAAATTGAACAGAACTTGGAATAAGTGTAAGACCTCAATCCTAGACCTTAGGGATGAGGGGAAGGCCTCAGTCCTAGACCTTTGGGATGAGGGGAAGGCCTCAGTCCTAGACCTTAGGGATGAGGGGAAGGCCTCAGTCCTAATCTTTTGGGATGAGGGGGAGGCCTCAGTGCTTGACCTTTGGGATGAGGGGAAGGCATCAGTCCTAGACCTTTATGAGGGCAAGGCTTCCGTCCTAGACCCTAAAACCTACTTGGAATCTTGGCCTTGTTAAAGCTGAACTCACTAATGAGTTATTTGTGATGGATGATGTGCCTGGGCTTCACATCCAGAAAGGAAGGCTTAAGGTTTTTATTAAGGGTGTATTTGCTAAAGCCTCTGTGAAGAAATCTCTAATAAGGCAGTCACCAAGGATTCTGAAGTAATCAAATAAAATAACAAGGAAGAACAAACAGAGTGAAGAAAGACAAGCTTTTGATAGCAAAGGAACATAACAGTACAAGTACCTGAGCCAGGCAATCTAAGCATCAAGTTTCTAAAATTCTGTTTAGAGACAGAAAATACATGATCTTTGAGAGATGATCATGCCTTAGGGTTACCCCTGGGAAAGAAACCTGCACAACTAATACAATAATTGATGGCTAAGTTGTAAGGTCAAACAAGCATCTTGCCATAGTGGGAAAAAACACTGGCATTGGATTCTGGGTTCAAGTCTGGTCTCTGTCAAATCCCAATGCTGTGCCTCTGTCACTTAATGTGACATGTCACTTAATGTCTCAGTGTTGCAGATAAGTTTCTCTGACTATAAGTTATACAGATGATGGCGAATTGCATTGGCAGTGCATGTCCTCATTGGGACATCTTTGCCCTGATGATGTCAAGTTTCTAATCACTGGAAAAACAAAAATCTGAAGTTATTCAGAACATTTATTTTCCCTATCCCCATAAAATAAAATAATTAGAATTTGCACATAAAGTACTTGGAATTGGGAATTTGCAGGAATGAGTAAATGAAAGAAACAAAACAATAGTAATCTTGGGTGAGGAATTATTAAGGTTTTTATAGAATTATAGAATTTTTGAGAAGGAAGAAATCTCAGGAACCATTTATTTCCACCTATACCTCCAAAAGAATCCCCACTCCACTATCACTGACAAGTTATGCCTTTAAGTTGAACCTTAAGACTGCATTTATCTCTATTGCAATTCTTCTTAACAATTAGATTCAGCCTTATTTTCTAGTCTTTTAAGGTCTTTATGAACGTTGATTCTGTCATTTAGTTTAACATGCAAATTGAATAGGTATGTCTTTACAGAAAAGAATTAAAATCCTTTTATGGCTGGATTCCAATCTTTTCAGTCTTATTTTATGCTACTTCCCTTCATCCAGTCATTCATTCTATGTTCTCTAAGCCATTAGTCATTCCCAAATTTTGTAGTTTCAAAAGGTTTCATGTTTAGAGATGGAAGGAAGCCAGTAAATTCATGAAGTTCAGTCTCTTCTTTTCATAGATGAGGAAACCGGGGTCCAGAGACATAAAGTAATTTGTCCAGGGCAATCCATCTGGTGATACCCGACAGATTTTGAAGTCAGCCCCTCTTGACCCCAAGTCCATTTCTGTGTCCAATATGTCCTGCTGTCCATTGTTGCCTCCTCTACTCTTCCAGCTGTCATTTGAAATCCTCACCTCCTGTCAAGGCATGGCTCAGGTGGGATAGTCTCCACAAAGCCTTTTTTGTTGCCCTTTGGTTCTTCTCTCTTGTGGGATGACCAAAGCTGCCCACTAACCTCCTATATAGCACACAGCCCTCTTTGTCCTGTTATGACTTGTATTTACTAGATATTGAATTTTGGGACTGTTTCTTCTGCTATGGAATAGGAAACACTGTCCCATGGCTGGCCTACATGGACGACAGGTTCTATCTGAAACCTGTGAAATCAGTTTCTTGGGAACATACAATTTGGAAATATCCTTGATTAGAAAGGTTTTTTTTTTTCCAGAACACAATCAACCAATCTGCAGGCAGTTGTTGTTTTCTAAGAGTCAGGGACTTTCCTTGTTGTTGTGGATAAAGACAAAAATGCAGCCATCTGTTACCTCAGGAGCACAATTCTCTCAATAAAGATAACTTGCACATATATAGTAGTGAAGTTTAAAAATTTTTTTTCAACCAAATATATACAAGGTGATTTGGAGGGAAGACACAAAGCTGTGTGGGTATAAAGAGGGATATGCCTATAAATGCTTAACAGCTAGCTTTTAAGGGAGAAAATAAATGTACTTAGGACACTCAATTTTAATCAGAATAATCAATACTTTCTTAGATCTTAACAATTTAATAAAACTCTAAACAAGTCCTCAGCTCATAGGCCTGTTCAAGCTGCCTCCAATTTATCCTTGAATGTAAAAAGTGAACTATTCTTGTTTTTTTTTGTTTTTGTTTTTGTTTTTTTTTAGCAATCGGGGTTAAGCAACTTGCTCAAGGTTACACGGCCAGTTATTTCTGGGTGTGGTGCTGAGTGTCTGAGCCCGGGAATCGATCTCCAGGTCGTCCCAACACTGGAGCCAGTACTCTTACTCGCTGAGCCACCTGGCCGCCCCAAAAGTGAACTATTCTTTACCCTCAAAGAAGCTAAATTCTATCAGATGAAGCAAAATGCATAGACTGGAATACATACCTGCTTTATAGGCAATCTGAGATGTGTCGGCTGGTTTGTTTTCAGAAAGAAACCTAGAGGGAAATTACACCTAAGAAGGGTATTGTTTTTTTTTGTTTGATATTTTTCAATCTTGACCATTTTTTGTGACCTGATTTGGGATTTTCTTGGCAAAACTAGAGTGGTTTGCATTTCATTCTCCAGCTCATTTGACAAATGAGGAAACTGAGACAAATAGGATTAAATGACTTGCCCAGGGTAACATAGCAAGTAAGTGTATGAGGTTGAATTTGAACTCAGAAAGATGAGTCATTCTGACTCCAGGCCCAGCCCTCTCTCCACTGAAGATTAGAAATGTGTTTCTTTGCTGAAGAATGCATCATATGATGGAGTCAGGATTGAAAAACAACATGAGAACCTCAAATGATAGGACACATGCAAGACAATACCATTTAATAAAATCAATGCAATAATTTTCATTTTATAAAAATAATCAACTTGATGAATACAAGATGGGGAGGCTGGACAGGAAGGATAATATTTTTAAAGAATCTATTATTTTAGGGTACTGTTAGCTCCACATGAATCTACTATATGACATGCTAGGCATTTATATTAAATTGAATTAAAAGAAGAAAAAAGAGTGACCAGTTCTCTTGCCTTCTACTGTGGTCATCATATCCAATATTCAGGATATGTCAGGAAAGACTTGAAAATGGGAACTTACTGAGGAGATAGCTAAAAAAAAAGTTGAGGACGAATTTGAAATGTTAGGATCACTTGAAGAAAATTAGGATATGAAAAGATTGGCTGGGGCATTATTGCCAACTTCAAATATTTGAAAAGACTTTCTGGCCAAACAGGACTAGATTTTCCTGCTTATTCTCAGAGGACACTGATAGAACCACTAAGGTTTGAATTACATAAAAAAGCATATCCTATGTGTCAGACATTGTGTAAAATTCTGAGAATGCAAATAGGACAAAGAGAAGGACAATCCTTACCTTCAGGAGGCAATGCATAAAAAAAACATACCTAAGACTATACATAAGGTAACACCAGGAAGGCAATACAAAAAGGGAAATGACATGTAGGGGCCAGGAACTTACGCTGGAAGAAAGAAGGGAACAGCTTTTAAAATTTATATCTACCTTTAGTTTATAACTTTCAGTTCCACAATCACTAGAGAATCAAATTTTCTCCCTCTACCTCTTCCCCACTCCTCACCATGATAGCAGGCAATCAAATATAGGATCTACAAATACCTTCACATTAAACATTAGTCAGGTTGTAAAGAGAATTATAACCAATGGAGTTAACAATGAGAAAGAGGAAACCAAACCAAACCAAAAAAGAGAGATTGAAAGATTGATTGAGAGATTGCTTTAGTCTACATTTAGAATCAGTAGTTCGTTCTCTACATGTGAATGACCCTTTCCATCATGAGTCTTTTGCAGTTGTCTTATAACCTTGCATTGCTGAGAGGAGACCGGTCTAGTCTATCAAACTCGATCATCACAGATACAATCTGTCTGCAATTGTGTACAAAGTCCTCCTGGTCTCGCTCTCCTTACTCAGTATCGGTTTGTATAAGTCTCTCCAGGTTAAGTCTGTCTGCTCCTCATTTCCTATATTACAGTAGTATTTCAGTACATTCATATACCACAACTTGTTTAGCCATTCCCCAATTGAGGGGCATCTGAAGGGAAAAATTTTATAATGATTGCAACTGAATAAAAGTAAAATGAATTGTTTTAAGAGGCAGTGGGTTCGCACTAGTTGAAGGAACTCAAAGAAGGAGATAATGGACAAGTGTTGAGTTTATAGGAGGGATTTGAGATAAGCTTCATAAGTCCCTTCCAGGTGCTAGAATGTATCATTTAAAAATTCTTTAAAGCTGAAACATGTTTACTGTGGGTAGCACAGACAGATAATACAATATATTTTGCTAATCCAGGAAAAGAAGTAGTACATTATTCTGCATTTCTTTTTGTTTATAGAGTATTGGAATTAATTGTTCTTTACATGTTTCATAGATTTCATTTGCAAATCCATCTGACCCTGGATATTTTTTTTAGGGAGTACATTGATGGTTTGGTAATTTTTTCCCCTAAAATGGGATTATTTATGTATTATATTTTTTCTTCTGTTAATCTGGGAACTATATATATATATACATGGGTGTGGGTGTATATATATGCCATATGTATACATATATTTTTTAAAAAATATATTTCACTTAGAATTTTAGGTTTATTGGCATGCAGTTGGACAAAATATCTCCTAATAATTGGTTTAATTTCCTCTAAATTGATGGTAAATTCACTCTTCATTTTTTATACTGGTAATTTGGTTTTCTTCTTTTAAATTAAATTAACCAAGTGTTTATTTATGTTATTGTTTTTTTCCATAAAATCAGCTCTTAGTTTTATTAGTTCAATATTTTTCTTACTTTCAGTTTTATTAATCTCTACTTTGATTTTTAAAATTTCTAATTTAGTATTAATTGGGTATTTTAATTGGTTCTTTCTCTAACTTTGTTAGTTGCATTCATAATTCATTGATTTCCTTTTTCTCTATTATATTCACATCAACATTTAGAGGTACAGAATTTCCCATAAGAACTGCTCTGACTGAATCCCAAAAGTTTTGGTAGAATTTTTCATGATTTTTGTTCTCTGATGAAATTGACTGTTTCTACAATTTGTGGTTTGACCCACTGATTCTTTAGTATTAGATTGTTCAGTTTCCAATGAAATTTTTGTCTGTCTTTCCATGGTCATGTATTATATGCCATGTTTATTACATCATGATCATGAAGGATATATTTACTATCTCTGCCTTTCTGCATTGTATTGTAATTTCTTTTGTTTTTGTTTTTGATTTTTGAAGGGCAACTGGGGTTAAGCAACTTGCCCAAGGTCACATGGCTAGTAAGTGTTAATTGCCTGAGGCTGGGTTTTCTCCTAACTCCAGGGCTTGTGCTCTATTCATTGTGCCACCTAGCCATGCTTGGATTGTAAAATTTTTAATTCCCTAATGCACGATCAATTTTTGTGTAGATGTCATGTAACTCTCAGGAAAAAAAGAAAGTTATATACCTTTCTATCCTCATTCAATTTTCTCCAAAGGTATATCTAACTTTTCTCAAATTCTATTAACCTCCTTGACTGCTTTCTTGTTTATTTTGTGGTTAGATTTATGTAGTTCTGAGAGGAGGAGGCTGAGCCCCCCCCCCCCCCCAGTGTAGTTTCTCTGTCTGCTTCTTTATGTAACTTATTTATCTTCTCCCCTAAGAATTTGGAAACTAGACAACTTGGTGCATATATTGTTAGTATTGGTATTACTTCATTATCAATGTTACCTTTCAATAAGATAGAGTTTCCTTCTTTCTCTCTTTTGATTTTATAGGTATTTGCTTTCGCTTTGGCTGAGATCAGCGTTTTTCCACGTTAGTAGAAGTAAAATATATTCTGCTCTTGGTTTTTACCTTTACCCTGTGTGTATCTCTTTGCTTCAAATGCATTTTTTTTTTGTAAATGACATATTGTAAGGTCTGGTCTTTAATCCACTCTGCTGCATTTGCTTTTTATGGATGAGTCCATTCCATTCACATTCATATTTATGATTACTAATGGTATCTGTGTATTTCCTTCCATCCTATTTTCCCCGTGTTTGCACTTTTCTTTCTCCTTTGGTCATGTCCCTCTTCACCACTGTTTTGCTTCTGACCTCCACCTCCCTCAGTCAGACTTCCCTTCTATTAGCCCCCTCTATTTCCCCTTTCTACTCCTACTTTTGCCCTTCCTTCTATCAGGCTCCCTTCATTTTTCTTCCTCCTTTCCTCTTGTACTTCCCTATAGGGTGAAATAAATTACTTTACCCAACTAAGGGTGTATATTTTTCCCTCTTTGAGTCAAATATGATGTGAGTAAGGTTCAAACAATGACACCCCCTGCCTTCTTTTTGTCTCCTATCATAGGTCTTTCCTACCTCTTCATGAGATGTAATTTTACTTATCCTGCCTCCCCTTACCTATTCTATCAGTAAAATATTGTTTTCACCATTTATTATTTTTTATATCTTTACATCAAAGTCAACTAATAACCATACTCTCTGTCTATAAATACTCCTTCCATATGCCCTAATACAGATATAGCTCTCAAGGATTACAAGTATCTTCTTCCCATGTAGGGATAAAAACAGTTTAACATTTTTGAATAACATGTTGGTATTGTTATTTTCTTTCTTATTTATCATATTATGCTTTTCTTGTGTCTTTGTATCAACAATGAAAAATTGACAATGCCTACGGTAACTGTAAATATGCTGATATCGCTATTAATCACAAAATATACCAGGGTCTCTACATGGGGAATAAAACTATTTAGTTTAATAATAATATTTAATATTAATAATATTTAGTTTAATAATAATAATAAATAAAACTATAATATCCATTTATTCAAATGCCAGAAAACTGAGTCCCCAAACCAGAAAGTCAAAGCCATCACAGCAGTTATGAAGTTGGCACATATAATTAATATAATAAATACCCACATTCTCAAGCCTTCAAAACAGAAGGGGCTGCCTCAGGCAAAGGTCCTTCTCTCCCCAGTCATGGCAACAGCTCAGTGGACAGGAAGCATGATCCCAACAGCTCCAGCCCCTGGTTCCCCACAGTTCCCTTCCCTGTTCCTGGCAGTCCTCAGTAGGAGTTCTGAGCAGAAATTCTGGTTGGCTCAAAAACGGAGTTCACACCTCCACATCCACCTCACCTCAGCTGCTATTGCAGTCTCTGCTCCCACCACTACCACTCACAGCATCCACTCTAGCTTGGCTTCTGCTTCCTGTTGCCCCACCCCTTCCTGCTATGTCAGCAAATTCAAGGGGCATGGAAGCTCTTTAAATCCCATAACCTTACAGTCTTATATTTGAAGGTCACATTTTTTTGTTTAGCTTTGGTCTTTTCCTCAGGAAAGTGTGAAAGTCCCTGATTTCATTTAATGTCCATCTTTACCACTGAAAGAATATGCTCAATTTTGCAGTGGAGTTGATTCTTTGTTTTAAACCAAGCTCCTTTGCTTTTTGGAATATCATATTCCAAGTCCTCTCATCCTTCAATGTAGAAGCTACTAAGTCTTACATAATCCTGACTGTGGTTTCTTTGTATTTAATTGTTTCTTTCTGGCTGCTTTTAAATTTTTGCCTTGAACTGATAATTCTGCAACTTTACTACAGCATTCCTTGGAATTATAATCTGTGAGTTCTTTCAGGAGGTGAATAATAGATTTTTCAAGGACTACTTTATCATCTGATTCCAGGATATCAGGTAGTTTAATTGAAAACTTTCATTTTCTTGAAAATTGTTGTCCAGGTTCTTTTTTTTTTTTTGATCATGGCTTTCAGGTAGTCAAATAATTCTTTAATTATCACTCCTTGAACTATTTCTCAGGTCATTTCTTTTTATCAAAGAGGTATTTTACATTTTCTTCTATATTTTCATCACTTTGATGTTATTTGACTGATTTCTAGTGCATTATACAGTTATTATCTTCCATTTTCCAAATTCTAATTTTTAAGGAATTATTTTCTTCAGTTACCTTCTATACTTCCTTTTCCATTTGCCTAATTCTACTTTTAAGGAGTGCTCTCACCCCCTGGATTTGTTTTTTCAAAGTTAACCAATGCTATTTTTAAGGAGTTTTCTTCAGTCAATTTTTGTCCTTTCCTTTCAAACTGCTAATTTTTCATAATTCTCCTGTATGACTCTCATTTATCTTCCCATTTTTTCTTCTACCTCTCTTGATTTTTAAAATTCTTTTCAATCTCATTTAAGAGGACTTTTTGGACTTGAGACCAATTTCAATTCCCATTTAAGACTTCCCATGTAGGTTTTTGGAGACTGCTGTCCTCTTTGTAGTTTGGGATTTTATTTTCCCTATAACCATAGTAAGTCTCTATGGTCAGTGCTCTTTTTTTTTTCCTTTTTGAATTTTGTTAAAGGTTCAACTCTGTTCCTGGGATATAGGTGGCAATACCTCAAGCTTCTTGTGTTGGGGATCACTGATTTTTTTTAAATTTTTTTTTAAATTAAAGCAATTGGTTTTAAGTAACTTGCTCAAGGTTGCGTGGCCAGTTATTTCTGGGTGTGGTGTTGAGTATCTGAGCCTGGATTTAATCCAGGTCATCCCGACACTGGAGCCAGTGCTGTTACTCGCTGAGCCACCTGGCCTCCCCAGGGATCACTGATTTTGCAACCTGGGTTCTCAGATGCTGATGGTTTGCTTAATGCCCTGGGTTGGCCTTGGCATATTTTTATCTGTGATACCAGGGTTCCTGAGTGGACAATTTGCCTTCTTCATTGAGGCTGGAGGCCTTAAAGCTGGTGTGTTTTGCCACAAGCCTGCTGTGTCAGAAACATGAGGTCTTGATTTCTGAAACATGCTGTGTTTTAAGAGTCTGCCACTGGTTTACTCTAATCCCTCTGTACTGGGCTATGCCCCCCATTTTATTTATACATTTATTTATTCTTGGTTTTTGACATTAATTTCCACAATTTGAGTTACACATTTTTCTCCCCATCTTTCTCCTACTCCCACCACAAGATAGTGAGCCTGTTGAATAGCCCTTTTCCCAATCTGTCCTCTCTTATATCCTCCCCGACTCCCCTTAACTTTCTTGTAAGGCAAGATGGCTTTTTATAACTCATCACCTGTATATCATTTCCTGGTTGCATGTAAAAAAAAAAAAACACCACAATTTTTTAACATTTGTTTTTAAAACAAATTCTTTTGTTTTAAAGATTCTTTCCTTGTTTTTTTAAAGATTCTTTCCCTACGTACCTACCCACCCACCCCCACTGGGAAGACAAGCAACTCAAAATAGGTTGTACATGTGTAGTTACGCAAAACATTTCCATAATAGTTATATTGTGAAAGACTAACTATATTTCCTTCCATCCTATCCCACCCCCCACTTATTCTATTTTCTCCTTTGACCATTTCTCTTTTCAAAAGCATTTGCTTCTAGGGGAAGCTAGGTAGCTCAGTGAAGAGAGCACCAGCCCTGGAGTCAGAAAGACCTGAGTTCATATCTGCCCTCAGACATTTAACACTTACTATCCCTCTGAACTTGGGCAAGTCACTTAACCCCAATTGCGCTGACTCCCGCCTTCAAAAAATAAAAATAATAATAATAATAAAAAGTGTTTGCTTCTAACTACCCTCTCCCCCAATCTGCCCTCCCTTCTATTATTTCCCTTGTTATCTCCTTCCCTGGTAAGATACCAAATTGAGTGTTTAAGTTATTCCCTCCTTAAACCAAATTCAATAAGAGTAAGTTTGACTCATTCACTTTCACCTTTCTGCTTTTACCTACCGTCTATTGTAAATTTTCTCTTGACTAATTTATATGAGATAATTTACCCTATTTCTCCTTCTCCCAATGTATTCCTCTCTCAATTTTTTTAGATATCTTGCCTTTACATTCAACTCATCCTGTGCCCTCTGTCTATATACACATGTACACACACCCTCTAGTATACCTACATATTTGTATGTATACAAAAATATATGTACATATACATAGATACACATACAAATATAGACATATAAACATCCATCCATATACATATATTCCTTCCAAATATTCTCATACTGAGAAAATTCTCATGAGTTACAATTATCATTTTTCAATGTAGGAATGTAAATAGTTCAACTTTAGTAAGTTCCTTAGGGTTTTTTTTTTCCTGTTTACCTTGTCATTCTTCCCTTTCTTCTTGTATTTGAAAGTCAAATTTTCTTTTCAACTCTGTTTTTTTTTTTTTTAATTAAGAATGCTTGAAAGTCCTTTATTTCATTGAATGGCTATATTTTCCACTAAAGTACTATACTCAATGTTGCTGGGTAGGTGATTCTTTGATTTAATCCTAACTTCTTTGACCTTCAAAATATCACATTTCAACCCCTGAAATCCTTTAATGTAGAACTAGATCTTTTGTTATCCTGATTGGGTTTCTGCAATACTCAAATCGTTTTTTCTTGACTTCTTGTAATATTTTCTCCTTGACCTGGAAACTTTGAAATTTTTCTGTAATATAGCTAGGAGTTTTCTTTTTGGGATCTTTTTCAAGACATGATTGGTGGATTCTTTCAATTTCTATTTTTCCCTCTGCTTCTAGAATATCAGAGCTATTTTCCTGGAGAATTTCTCAAAGGATGATGTCTAGACACAGTTTTTGGTCATGGCTTTATAGTAGTCCATTAATTTTTTAAATTATCTTTCCTGGATCTATTTTCCTGGTCAGTGGTTTTTCCAATTATAGATTTCACATTGCCTTCTATTTTTTTTTTCATTTGTTTGGATCTGTTTTGTAGTCTGTTTTACAGTACCTTGATTTCTCATAAAGTCATTAGCTTCCATTTGCTCCAATCTAATTTAAAGGAGTTATTCTCTAACGTGAGTTTTTGAAATTCCTTCTTCATCTAGGCAATTAGGCTTTTTAATACATTCTTCTCCTCATTGGCTTTTTGGGCCATTTTTTTACCATTTTTGTTGGTGTATTTTTTAAGGTGTTCAGTATTTTGGGAGGTCTCCTTTAGCAGACTGCTGATTTGCTTTTCATGATTTTTCTGCACCATTCTCATTTCTCTTCCCAATTTTTCTTCCACTTTCCTAACTTGATTTTCAAAATCCTTCTTGAACTCCTCCATGGCCTGTAACAAATCCATATTTTTCTTTGAGGCTTTTGATGCAGAGGTTTTGACTTTGTTGTCTCCTTCTTGTTCTATGTTTTGATCTTTTTTGTGCCCCCCCCCCAAATATTCTATGATCTGATTGTCCTTCCTCTGTTTGCTCATCTTGCCAGCCAGTTACTTGAATTTTGAGTTCTTTGCCAAGGTAGAACTCTGGCTCCAGAGTGGAGAGTGCTGTGCCCCAAATTTCTTGGCTTTTACCCAGCTATTGTCAGAGTTGTTGTCAAAATTAAGAGGAATGCACCCTCTCTAGAGTTGCCATAAGCCCTAGCCCACTAGCATTCCTCACCTCAGGGCCACCATCCAAGACTACAACCCAGATCCAAGCAGGTCAAAACAAGAGCAATTTTCTCCTGAATGGTTGCTTGGTCCCCCTAAGATCTGTAGGCCAAGAGTTTAGGAGGCAGCTGTGTGGCAGCAGCTGCAGCCACCTAAGTCTCCTCTGCTTCCCTAGGGCAGAGGCCAGACTGTGCTCTTTTCTCACCTAGTTCCAACTGAGTTCCCTACTGACCTTTTACTTCCTCTTTGGTATTTGTGGGTTGAAGACTCTAGAAACTGCCACAGCTGCCAGTGATTCTCTCTTCTGAAGTCTGCTATAGCTAATCTGGACTATGAGTCTGGGCTGGCACAGCTCATGTAGAACTGTTCTGCTCCTAGCTTGGTGCTACAGATCCTTCCTATAAGCCTTCCAGTATGCCTTCAGTGAGATATTTGCTTCTCTCTGACACCTTATGGAACTGTAGCTCTCCAATTTGTTTACAATCCTTTTGTGCACATATTGGAGGTGGTTGGAATGGGAGTTCAAGCAAGTTCCTGCTTTTACTTTGCCATCTTGGCTCTGCCCTTATGTTCTTGTTTTACCCAAGTGAGGCATACTTTTCCTGAAGTCATTCTAAGTTATCTAAAGCTGAAAAATTCTTTCACTCCATGTGTTTGTATGTTCTGTTACTTCAGAATCCATTTAGCGGCTTGATTTAGTGTTGTTTCTCAGGGAAATTTGGGAGACCCAGATTCTCTTCACCATTTTGCCTTCCCCTGCCTTCATTGCATTTTGAAAATGGTACTGAACATTAATTTTCCTATTTCCAAAATTGCCAAATTTTATCTTCTTGCATTATTATTTTCCAAATGTAACTATGTGGATGAAAACCATAGAAATCAAAATGAAAGAAGTTTTCAAATTGTATGTTACTTGAGATGATTATACTACCTTTCACTTCACAATAGTATATTACCAACAGACACTTATTGTTTTGAGAAATGACATTAAAAATATAAATGGCATGTAGAAACAGAAAAGGAAAGAGTATGTCCATCTGTTGAAGAAAAAGTATAACAGATAGATGGGCAAAATTCTGCATTAAGTATTCAAATGCCAATTGAGAATAATTAAAAAAAACAAAGCAAAATTTGTATATTGTGTTTATCTTCTGAGGGTAGATTAAGCCTTCATATAAAAAATTTAAAAATAAACCATTATACACCCATATACATATATGTGTATGTGTATATATATGTCCATATGCATATATACATAAGTATATGTATCACATTATTTTATAAGACCTTCTGATAAAACTACAAAGTATTCTGCCAAAATTATTCTTGGGCTAATATTTTGTATTATATTCAACAATAAATTCAAAATGTCTTTGTGACCTGAATGTTAAAGATCATGCAATAAAACAAATACAAAGAAAGCAAGTCATAAAAATAATAAAGGTATAGGTAGAAGATGAATGATTAGAAAAATAAAGGATAAAGTCAATTAAAAAAGTTTAAATGGATCATTTTGCTTCCTTAAAACTGTAGAGCTTATAGAAAACAACAGCAAAATAAAACATTTAAGATAAGATTAGATAAGTGTCCAAAAGTTGGCAACAAATGATTCTCAAAAGAAGAATTTCAAACTCTTAACAATTATATGAAAATAATACTCTCAATCACTAATAATAGGAGAAATGCAAATGAAAACAAACTGATGTTTTGCTTCATATTGAAAATTGGCCAAAAGAAAATCACAAAAAAATGGTGAAATTGGAGGTGATGGATTCACAGAAAGTAAGGTGTTATTAGTGGACCTCCGAATGCTCAAATTTGTTCTGTAAAGTAGTTTGGAAGTACTAAAATGTATTCTTTGATGCAGAAATTCCTCCACTAAGCATCTCTCCCAACGAGGTCCATGACATAATAAAGGTTATATAACACCAAAGTATTTGTAGCAGCAGGTTTTTTGTTTTATTTTTTTTTAAGATGGTGGGTAGTAAAGAACTAGAAATTAAGTGGATTCCTATGCATTTCAAAATGCCTATTAAGTTTTGCTACATAATAATTGAATGAATATTAAGAATACAGGGACATAGGGGTGGCCAGGTGGCGCAGCAAGTAAGAGCACTGGCTCCAGAGTCGGGAGGACGTGGAGATCGAATTCCAGGCTCAGATACTTAACACCACACCCAGAAATAACTGGCCATGCAACCTTGAGCAAGTTACTTAGCCCCGATTGCTTATAAAAAAAAGAATACAGGGACCCAGGACCTATATGAATACAAGTACAAAACACTTTTCACACAAATAAAATCAGATATAACTAACTGGAACAACATCAATTGCTCATGGTTGTGTCAAGCTAATATAATGAAAATGACACTTTTACCTAAATTATATTACATAATTAGTGCCATAACAATCTACCAAAAATTTACTTTATAGAGCTAGAAAAAATAGTAACACAATTCATTTGGAAGAATATCAAGGAATTAATGAAAAGAAATGCTAGCAAAGGTAGCCTAGCCATACCAGATTTTAATCTGTATTATAAAGCAGCAGTCAACAAAACTATTTGGTACTGGCTGATGAATAGAGTAGTGTTATCAATGGAAAAGATTGGGTACAGGAGACTCAGCAGTCTATGACAATAGTAATTTACTGTTTGATAAACCCAAAGACGCCAGTTGTGGGGATAAGAACTCACTATTTGACAAAAACTGATGGGAAAACTGGAACATAATATGGCAGAAACTGGGCATAGACCATTATCTAACACCATATACCAAACAAGTCTAAATGGGTGCACAATCTAGATACAAAGGCTGGTACAGTAAGCAATCTGGGAAAGCAAGGAATAGTTTACCTGTCAGATTTGTGGAGAGGGGAAAACTTTATGACCAAACAAGAATTAGCGACCATTATAAAATGCAATGTGGATAATTTTGATTACATTAAATTGAAAAAGCTTCTGTATAAACAAATTCAATGTAACCAAGATTAAGAGGGAAGTTGGAAATTGGGAAAGAAAATTTTAAAACCAATGTCTCTGATAAAAGCCTCATTACTTTTTTTTTTAAAGCAATCAGGGTTAAGTAACTTGCTCAAGGTTACACGGCCAGTTATTTCTGGGTGTGGTGCTGAGTATCTGAGCCCAGATTTGATCCAGGTCATCCTGACATTGGAGCCGGTGCTCTTACTCGCTGAACCACCTGGCCGCCCCTAAGCAATCGGGGTTAAGTAACTTGCTCAAGGGTACACGGCCAGGTGTTTCTGGGTGGGTGCAAAGTGTCTGAGCCCCGGATTCGATCTCCAGGTCTTCTCAACACTGGAGCCGGTGCTCTTACTCGCTGCGCTACCTGGGCACCCCTAAAAGCCTCATTTCTAAAATATACAGAGAGTTGAGTCAAATCTATAAGAATACAAGTTGTTCCCCAGGTTGATAAATGGTCAAAGGATATGAACCAGCAATTTTCAGAGGTAGAAATTAAAGATATCTATAAGCATATGAAAAATGCTCTAAATCACTATTCATTGGAGAAATGCAAATCAAAACAACTCCGAGGTATGTGATCTCACCACTCAGATTGGCTGGGATGACAAAACAGGAAAATGACAAAGGCTTGAGAGGATTTGGAAAAATTGGAACATTAACACATTGTGGGTGGCGTTGTGAACTAACTCAACAATTCTGGAGAGCAATCTGGAACTAAGCCCAAAGGGCTATAAATAATTACATACCCTTTTACCAATTAATACAACTTCTAGGGTTATATACCAAAAAGATAAATTAAAAAAAAAGTGGGAGGAAGATCTGTATGTTCAAAAATATTTATTGCAGCTTTTTTTTGTGGTGGCAAAGAATTGGAAATTAAGGCAATGCACATCAATTGGGGAATGGCGAAACAAGTTGTGGTATATGAATATAATGCAATATAATTGTGCTATAAGAAATGAGGAGCAGATGGACTTCATATTTACCTGGAGAGAATTATACAAACTCATGCTGAATAAGAAAAGCAAAACCAGGAGAAATGTGTACACAATTACAGACACAAAGTATGCGTGATGACCAACTGTGATAGACTGGGCTCTTTCCAGCAATGCAAGGTTGTAAAACAACTACAAAACACTCATGATGGAAGGAGATGTCTACCTTCAGAAAAAGAACTAGAAATAATTAGAAAGAATAGCGAGTGGATGCAGACTGAAGCAAACTATCTGCTCTCTGTCTTTTTTTTATTTGGTTTTGTTTCCTTTATCCCATTGTGTATTCCATTGGTTACAATCCTTTATAACGTAACTAATGTCTAACGTGAAAGTATTTGCAGATACTACACTTGATTGCATGCCACCATTGGAGGGAGGGGAAGGAAGGAAGGAGGAGAAAATTTGAAACTCAAGGGATTGTTAAACTGAATCTTGTAAACTAAAATTAAACAGACAAATTAATAGACAAAAAAAGGAAAAAAAAGAAAAAGAAGAATACAGGGAAGCATGAAATAAACTTACATGAACAGGTGCAAAATAAAGGAATCTGAGCTAGTAAAACAATATGCATGGTGAAGCCATAGTAGTAAATAGAAAGCACAAGCACAAAACCATCTTTAATGAATGGAATTGAATCTTAATGATCAAGCTTAGGCCCAAAGAAGAAATGTGACAACAAATCTTCCCAAATCTTCAGTGGAAATGGGAATAGGATTTTGGGACAGTTTAAATGTGAATTTTAGAATTTAAATAGTATCCCATTAAAAAGTGTCAAATGGTTTTGTTATTCTTTTGCATTTAAATTTTAGTGGATTGTGGGACTATGGGATAAAATAACTAGTTCTTTTATTTGAATAATTAAATTTAATTTTATATATGTGGGCAAAATACTCTTTACTTTCTTGGTCACTGGTCAGTATTCTTTATTTTTTCCTTTTTGGAGGGGGGAAGGCAATTTGGGTTAAGTGACTTGCCCAAGGTCACACTGCTAGTAAGTGTTAATTGTCTGATGCTGGATTTGAACTCAGGGCCTCCTGACTCCAGGGCTGATGCTCTATTCATTGCACCACCTAGCCACCCCTACAGGTCAATATTCTGAGAAAAACATGTTAAGTACAAAATTCCCAAAGAGTTCCCAGTTTAGTGTAGCAAAATGATATTCAAAGACAAGTTGGTTTTCTTTTTCACTTTGCTTATTTATTCATTTATATGAACTAAAAGTTCTAAATATCTTTTTATTTTTTTGTTCATGTAAAGATTTTCACACTTAAAATTCGAACAGCTGGCTTTCATTAGCTTCTCTTCCCCTTTAATAGGTTATGTACACTTTGGATCTAATCTCTTCTTTGGTGAAAGTTTGCTTCATGAATTTAACACAATGTCACATCATCCCAAAGAGGAAACTAAAGACCCTTGGAAGGTGAATTATATCCTATATACATTTAAAATAAAAGTTTCAACTTCCCATAAGACTGACTTCACTCAAAATTGTACTGAGTAGAACTATTCATTGTATAGCAATTTATGGAATTAAGGTGCTTGATAGGAAATACTATGATTTACAGATTGAATTCCACAAATCTACAAATATACTATACATGCTGTTTTTCATTTGGGAAAAAAGTGAGCATTTTTAATTATTGGTGTTTTTTTCTTTTTTCTCCCATAAAAATACTATAATGTCTACTTTCTTGGACTGTTCTGAGGGTTAATTGAGATGATACGGGTAAAGTGCTTCACAAATCTTAGAAAATCATCGATTATTACTGAACAGGTAAATGCAGGAGGATTCTTTGTGAAGGAGTTGTAGAAAAGAATGTGAAAGAGTTGCAAAGGTCAAGAGGGCATGGATGACTTTGTTTTTCTACTAGAGGTAGCACGTGTATCAATAAGATCACAAATGTATTTTTGGTATCTTTAAATTAGAGATTATTATGGGAATGAATGAGTATTACATTTTTTTCAGTGAAGTAAGTTAAAATACCTAGTATAAGTGAAAATGAACTGATGACATTGTATGATAAATTTAACATTTATTCACATTGAATCAGTATAAATTAATATCAGTGAGGCTTACACGATAGTATATGTAACAGAGAACTGTGTCTCTCCTATTTGTTATTGCAGGTGTGATAGACTTCCTACGTAGAGATATTCCCTGTGATCAAGCTTCCCCATGGAGTCTACACACACACCATATCAACAATTTTGTTTTGTTTTGTTTTTGGCCCTCCAAAAAGGCCAGTAAAAGTTGGGATTTTCACATATTGTAGAGCAGACTGTCCAGCTTAAGGACACGAACAGGAACTTATCTTTGCAGTTTATAATAGCACAACTCTGCCTGCTGATCCTTCTTCCTTTCAGGCCATTTTTAGCATATTTGTTCTCTTTCTCTAAGCAGGGGCAGGGCTTCACATTTAGACTATAGAAGGCAGACATGAACATATTTAACAAGGTCATCGTCAGAAAGGAAGAATCTGTGCCCTTCGCAATGCATCATATCGTAATTTCTAATTGACGGTTTTCTTACCTTGAGTGCGGCTCTGGCAAGAGATTGTTCTCCAAAGACAGTCAGCTGGGTAAATGTCAGAGGCTCAAAAAGTAAATTATAGTGCAAACAGCATTGATATTTCTATGAAATGAAAGAAAAGCATATTTATTTTTAAAATATAGAATTTTATTTAAAACAAGTGAAAACCTTCTACTGTGACCTTTACGAGATTCCAAACAGTGACGAATTTGGTCATTACAAATAACCTTTTCCCAGAAAGAGCTTTACCAACTGGGACTTCCTTGTGGTAATATATGTGAATTAATTTCCTTTCTACAAAATAGCTTATGATATTAAATTTTTATTAAATATTTCATCCTCAATGTTACAGTTTTAAGCAGATTTTTAAGGGGAAAGGGGAAAAACTATACACAGCATTATATATGTTCGACCTAATTTCTTAGGGGAAAAATTCATTTATTTTCTTGTTTCTATGTTCTCTGATAAAAAAGACAGCATTTATTTTGCTTGTATATGTTATATATCATTCCATTTCACTCTACCGTTCATATTTAACTTAACCAGATAATTGGCCATGTTCTCAATGGAAAAATGCCATTCACAAAAATCTTGTGTTCTAAAAAATATTTTTAGTCAATTGTATGGAATTATCAAAAACTTTTCCTTTTCCTCATAAAGACACAATTCTGGATGATAGTTGTTTCCAGACCAGTTTACAAAATCTGTACCCCACTGATGTAACTGACTCATATCATCGATCACAGGGTGTGTGTGATATTCAGGAGGATGAGTACCTCTGGGATTGAGGGTTGGCCAAGCCCATTTGAGGGCTGTTCATCTACCTTTGGTGTCCACCTGATTCATTCAACTATGACTTCGCACTCCAAGAAGTTGTAACATGCCCTGGGGCCACACCCCTGTAAACGATTTTAGCAGATGGGCTAAACCAGGTTGAGGTTAACTGACATGTCTCAAGTCCATTGACTAGCTGGGGGATGTCTACCCCAGGCATGTGGAGACTTTTCCTGGCCAGCTGGGAAGATGAGAATGATTTGTTCCAGCAACCATGAAAGTGATGCAAGCAGGTGCTATGGAGCACTTCTAACTTGGTCAGACATAGAAGATTCCGAGATCATCTACTGCATCCCAGACCATGTACAGTTATCTTAACTGTTGTCCTGCCACTGGACTTTGATAACTCAGGAAGAGAGGAGGAGGCTTGTGCAACTCTGCCTCACTTAAACCCAATTTATGCACAAGTCAAGACATCACCCAGGATATCATTGTTCCTCTTTGAAAGTAAATGCTACACAATAATCTCTGAACACACTCTAGAACATAGCCAATGTGCATACTGATAGGCTAATAGAAATGCATCACATTGGGTGTCAAGGATCTGTAGGGACATCTCACATCTCTTTCAAATCAAATGCTTGCTTATAAGAGAAGCAAGGACTCTCCCTGGTCTAAGACATGGGTGGTGGGTTTCCTTTTAACTATGATAGGGTATCCCTTAGGGCAATGGCTGGTAAGGGAGACATAGGGACTGGAAATGAATAAATGCTGAGTTGTGCATACTAGGGATGCTTGGTTACATCTTACACATCCCCAGGAAACTTCTTAGTCTTGGGTTCTAAAAATAGAAGTATCCGCATCTTCAGTAGTGACAGTGTGATCTGCTGGATAGACTTGACATCACTATGACCTGGTTTTCCATATCGATATGTATGACCCTTAGGAAGACACTTAATGTTTCAGTGTCCCAGGCAATTCTCAAAGTGTTTGTGCTGAAAAAGAATTTGTTGTTACATATTGAGAAATAACATTTCCTCCTAGACAGTTCCCTATACCAGGGAGATCACAGATCCAGAATATGTATAATCCTAGACAATGTAAGTCAGAGACAACTCTAGAAAACAGCACATAATGTCTCTGAAACTGGTCTTTTCCTATACACTGACCCTCATTGCTCCTTGTCTAGATATTTAGATATCTGCTGGTGATGGTGATGATGATGACATAATTGTTAATGTTTTCATAATGCTTTAAGTTTAGCAAAGGGACTTACATAAGTATCTCATTTGATTTGCACAATACTCATCAGAGGCAGATGCTATTATTATCTCCATTTTATAGATGAGGAAACTGAGACCAGGAGAAGTTAAGTAACTTGCTCTGGGTCACTTTAGTAAGTAAGAGTCTGAGGTAGGATTTCAATTTACACATTCTTGATTCTACATATAGACCTCTCTGTATAATGTGATGCACAGTTATTTCTACTTTTGAAGCTAAAGAAGGCAATAGGAATATTATTAGTTACATACAAAGTAGACCTTTGCAGATCTGTCTTAATGCTACCTCTAACCCTCTTTCCCTCTGAGATTATCTTCAAGTTATCCTGTATATATTTTCTTTATAAGTCATTTTATCCCACATCCCCCATTTGATACCGGCATCCCCCACGTGCGTGCGCACACACATACATATACATACATATGCAAATATATGTATATTTCCATATATATGCATATGGGGTTTTCAATTTACTTTTGACCCTTATGCTTAATACCATGCCTGGACCGTGGTAGACACTTAGTTAATATTTGTTAATTGGGAATATTAACTATATTATCTGTATTTGTATCTAACCAGAATGAAGATGAAGCCTGTGCAAACTTCACTGTGCTTTTCTCAGATCTGAAGTACTGGATTCTGTTTGGGCCTTTGGCTTTTGAGCAGGACACTGGCAAACCCAATTCTGTCCTGAGGAGGTGGACAGTGCCAATGGGGGCAGGCTGCTCTCCTGCCATAACGCCGCTTTGAAGTGAAGGACCTGGCTGTCTAGTCCAAAGAAGTGAATTCTTGTTGCATTGGGGGACGGGGGAAGTGCAAGCACTATCAAATACTTGAAAATCTGGGATTTTGTGTGACCCCAAAGACAGAACTCAGAATACTGGTTGAAAGCAGAAGGTCAGATTGAAACTAATGTAAAAGTAGCATTGCGATGGTTGACAGTTTGTAAAGCATTTGCTAAATATGATCTCATTTTATCGTCATACCAACCCTAGGCAGTTGGTGCTGTTATCATACACCATGTTACTAATTTAGCAAACTGCCCCAAACAGACCAGTTAGGTGAATTCCCCAGCATTGCACAGGTAGTACATCTTGGATTCTAGACTTGAAATCGAGACTTTCTGACTCGGAGATCAGCTGTCCATCTCTGAGGCCATGTGGCCTTTTAGGTTTAATAGAGGGTCAGGTGTTTAGAGGAAAATAATGATCATAAAGAAAATCTAGTCTAATTCTGCTAATCCATTTAGTGGGGTGGGAAGCTAAGCAGGTAAAGGTCTACATTTGGAGTTAAGAACACTTGCGTTCATGTCCTCCTTCACATATTTATGAGATGTATGAACCTTGGCAAGACATTTCCCTCAGTCTATTTTTTGTCATCTGCAAAATGGGAATAAACATAGCATCTACCTCATGGGATAACTATGGGAGATAAATTATACACACAGACACACACACACTGCTTTTCAAATCTTAAAATGTTGTATACATCTTAACTATCTTTATTGCTAATTTAAAATAAGGAAAACTGAAGCCCAGGAAAAAAATGAGGAGACCTGCTCAAATGTAGGCAGGTGATGCAAAGAACTGAGCATAAATTATTGGGTTTTTTGGTTTGTTTTTTGCTAGAATTGGCAATGTGTGATGAGTTCATGGGTTATTTAAATACAAATTACTTTGTGAAAAGAGGGAAGGAAATAATTTGGAATCAGATACTCTCCCTTTTAATCCTTCTCTCTCATTTATTAGCTGTGTGAACCAGTGATGATAGAGCTATATGTCTCAATTTCCCAATTTGCAAAATGGTGGTAATAAGACCGCTATACCTTTCTTCAAAAGTACTTATGATTGGCATCTGAGATATAAGCCACTTTACAAAACATGGGTATCTATGCAATGATCTCTTATTATAATGATCTCAAGTGCTAATAGTTTAATTACTCAACTCTAACATAACAGGATTTTTTTTTAGTCTGTCATCCTCCCCACTGCAGTTATTGAATAAAATAGGCAACTTACCTCAAGATTGCAAAGGTGTTCTTTCATTAAATTTAATTTCATCTTCCTTCATCTCTTTTTAAACACATCATATTGCCTTTGAATGTTTTTGTTATTTCCTAGACCTTTAGCAATTTGGTATTTTTAATAGAATTTTATTTGTTTGGCTGTAAACTAAAGTTGCATTTACTCAGCCTTGGCTTTACTGTGAACACTTAAATCTGTTGCATATAAACAAAATCAACTTTTAAATCCATTCAATTCTCTAAGGCCTGGGGCCATTTGTGAAACTTGAGACCAGGCATCACCTTTTTAGAAAGAACTCCAAATATGACAAGAGAGGGCTTTTTGAGACAATGGAATTCACAGAGATGCCAATAATGGTGTCTAAGATGGAAGACAGGAGTGTCTACTCAACCCTCTGCAATAATATCAATGTGAATATTTTGTCTGTCTAGATGGTGGATTATTGATTGACTGAACTAATCACCAGTGGTAAAGATAAATAGCAAAATAAGGCTAGATTTTTAAGATATCTCATTCAAGGCTGAAATTAAATGTCAAATCCTCTGTGCCAGATTTTCCATAGCCTACGTGACACAGTAGATGGAATGCTGGGCTCAGAGTCAGTAAAACAAGCTTAAATTTAATCTCAGATACTACATAGCTATGTGATGCTGAACCAGGTGTGCAATGCCTCTCCACGTCAGTTTTCCCATCTATAACGTGGAGGGAATCATATACGAAGTTCATCCAAGGTCCCCTATAGATTTGTGTCTGGCTCCATGGGGAAATCTGAAACACTGACTGAAAGACAGTGAAGAGTTATCTTCATTGGCAAACATGGGTTGATGGGGATTAGAGGTCAGAGGAAGTACCCTCCCCCCCAGCTCATTGCTTTCTTTTATAACAAATTATTCTTGTAAATAAATTCCTAGCTGTTGAGCGAAAGTAATGTCAAAATTCAAATGCATATAACCTTAAAATTGATCAGTCTCACCAATCATGATTTTTTAAACTGTCTTGATCTTCTAAATTCTGATGCTCTAGATAAAGCCCTAGAAACCACACTCTAGTTCCTGTATCAGAGTCATATGTATAGGGCGCTTAAGTGATTCTGTGGACAGATTGCTGGTCTTAGAGTCCACAAGACCTGAACTCAAATCTAGTCAGACATTTATTAGCTCTGTGATCCTAGACAAGTCACTTCCTCTGTTTGCCTCAGTTTTCTCACCAGTAGAATGGCAATAATCTCAGCATTCACCTCATAAGATTGTTGTGAGGCTCAAATGGGATAATATTTGTAAAACACTTAGCCCTAATAATAAGAACTGACAAATAATAGAAACAATCAAAAGTGCATCTTTCCTTCCCCTTCCAATGTGAACTCTCGAGGTGTGTTATACAATATGCTGAGTGAATGAATAACTGTATTCACAGGATTAGATGACATGAGCAAAAGATAAATGTGCTATCTCTGAACCTATGGTAGTATGTTAGGTGATTTACTCTGTAAAGTTTGTTTTAAGAAGCCAAAGGCTCCAATGAAATCTCAGAAGAAAACTGCTTTTCACATAGAGTTGTAAAGATTATAGGTATTAAAACTGATGGCTTATTCTCTTGCTCATTTATGTTGTAGAATGTACTAATTCTATTGGGATGCCCTCATTAGCTACCTGTATTATATCATTTATCCCCACTCCGACTTTCTGCTTTTTAAGAATTTATTACTGAGTTCTACTTCTGGGACCCAAGATGGAGGATTAAGAAGTAAATCACTCTCACCCTTCCTTATTGAGATCAGAAAGCCCAGAAAGGATTGCTCAAGGGAAATCCCTGGACCAGCTGAGCCAGGAGAAGGATGAGGTCTACCAGTCTTGAAACCCAGGAAGGTTGGTGGATTAATGGGAAAAGCCCTTCTGGCTCTGGGGGAAAGGGAGAGCTACCGGACAGAAGGCATCACAGCAAGGCCTATCTCAGCAAAACAGGGAGCTATCCTGAGACCCAGGGTAGGGGAGCAGGCAAGCCCTGACACCAGGGCTGCTTTTCCCTTAGCACGGGGAAAAAAACCAGTAGAAACCAGCTCAGAAAAATATCACATGCTCTGGTGTTCTCCAGCAGCCAAATCTCCCAGTGCTTCAGCACAACTACAGGGAACATGGCTCCAGGAAGCACAGCTCCAGGCTGGCAAACATCCTCTAGGAACCAAACATTTGACAACGAAGCCCAGGTGAACAGGAGCCAAACATTTGAGTCCCGGGCTAAGATGAGCAGGCTTCCCCAAGGTGCCAAATTCCCCACCCCCACCCCAAGAATTCCAGTGTTCCTGACCCCAGCTCAGCACCAGGTAATCTACCAGACCATTACAATCTTCACCTGCCAGCACATGAGGCCCAGAGCAAAAAAGCAAGTGACCAGGTCCCAGGGTACTAGCACAGGATTCCTGGGTGAGTGCCCCCTGAACTCCAGCAAGAAAGCTCAACTCTACAAGCCAGGAAATAGGCAAAGACCATGAGCAAAAAGGAGACACAGACAATTATCATAGATTCTTATTATGGGGACAGAGAAGATCAATGCACAATTTCAGAAGACGGCAATATTGTCAAGATAAGCACACCTGGATCCTCAAGGGGGAATATTAACTGGCCTCGAGCCCAGAAAGCCTTCTTGGACAAGCTCAAGAAGTATTTTAAAAGTGAAATAAGAGAGGTAAGAGGAAAATAGGGGGAAAATGAGAGGTATGCAAGAGACAGTATATAGTCTGCAAAAGGAAAGATAAAAATTGACTGTAGAAAATGAGTCCTTAAAAAGTAGAATTTGTCAAGTTAAAAAGGAGACACAACAATTCACTGAAGAGAAGGACTCCTTAAAAAGTAAAATTGGCTGAATGGAAAAGGAAGTACAAAAGCTAACTGAAGAAAACAATTCATTAAAAATTAGAACTGGGCAAATAGAAGCTAAGGACTCTATGAGAAATCAAGAATCAGTTAAACAGAAACAAAAGAATAAAAAAATAGAAGAAAACCTAAAATACCTCATTGGCAAAAAACTGACCTGGAAAATAGATCCAAGAGAGACAATTTAGACATTATTGCTCTACCTGAAAACCATGATGAAAAAAAGCCTGGAAAGCAAATTTCAGGAAATCAAAAAGAAAAATGGCCCTGAGGTAAGAGAAACAGAAGGTAAAATATTCATCAAAATAATCTACTGATCTCCAAACAAAAAGACAAAGAAAGAACAAAAAGGATTGTAAAAAATCTACTGATCACCTGTTGAAAGAGATCCCAATTGAAAATGCCAAGGAATCAGGGAGGCTAGGTGGTGCAGTGCATTGAGCACTGGCCCTGGACTCAGGAGGACATGAGTCTCAGTTCAAATCTGGCCTCAGAGACTTAACACACATAAAAAAATAGCCATGTGACCTTAGGCAAGTCACTTAAGCTCAATTGCTGTGCCTTCTTTCCAACAAATGCAAAAAAAAGCCAATAAATATTGTAGTCAAATTCCAAAATTAATATGTCAAAGACAAAATTCTTCAAGCAGCCAGAAAGAAAAAACATATCATGTAACTACAGTCGGGATTATGCAGGTCCTTGCAAGTTATAAATTTAAAAATCAAGGTGTGGAATGTTATATAAGGCCACAGTTTACAACCAAGGATCAACTACTCAGCAAAATTAAGTTTGATCTTTCAGGGGAGGAGGTGGACATTCAATGACATTGGGAACTTCCAAATTTCCTCATGAAAAGACTAGAACTCAACAGAATATTTGAACTTTGAATACTAGTGAATACAGGCATAGAATGGTAAACATGAAAGAAAAACAAAACAAAACAAAACATGTTATTAATAAGGGCAAATTGTTTCCATCCCTACAAGGGAAGATGGCACTTGTACCTCTTGAGAACTGTATTCTTATTATGCCATTTAAAAAGAGTATAAATAGACAGAGGACATGGGTATAAGTTGACTTTTATGTGATGATAAAAAATCTAATTAAGTGGTGAAATGGGATTATACTAGAAGAAGGGGAAAGGAAGAGGCAGACAGGTGGACTACATGAAAAGGCCCTTACTCTCATCAGATTTGTCTCAAAGAGGGAACAACATAATCAATTAGGAATAGAAATTTAACTTACCCTATAGGAAGTAGAAGGGGAAAGAGAAAGAAAAGCGAAGACAATGGACAGAATTGATAGAAGGGGGGTAGACTGAGGGAGGCAGTGGTCCAAAGCAAATCTCTAATGAGGAGGGAAAGGGAGAAAGGAGAGAGAAAAAAGAGTAAATGGGGGGGGGGACATAGGATGGAGAAAAAGAGACAGTGTGTGAGAGTAAATGTGATGAACTCTTTCATAAAATGGAAGTAGATAGCAGAGTGGATGAACAACCATAATCTTACAATTCGCTGTCTAAAAGAAACCAGTTTGAAGCAGAAGGACACATATGGTGTAAGGTAAAAGGCTGGAGCAGAATGTATTGTGTTTCTGCTGAGGTAAAAACAACAACAAAAAAAGTAGGGGTATGTAATAGTAATGGAATTCAAAGATCCCCCTGTATTGGCTTGTTTTTTGGATTGATTGTGTTAAAACCTAGATCTTGTGAATCCCACTTGTGGGATGGACTTGTTGATGTCAAAAGAGAGTGCTGAACTGGGAGGAGCTGGTGATGTAGATTTAGAGAGATACAAGGAAAGAGAGAGGCAGAAGAACTTGTTGGAAGCAGCATCTTTGAGGCAGAGAGAGACAGAGAGGATTGCTGAGGGCCACTTTGAATTGCCCAGGACTTTTGAGAGCTGCCACCCAGAGCTGCCAAGGACTGAGGAGACATAGCTGTTATCCTGGTACTTTGTCTGTTTTGATGTTTTTTTTGCCAGATTTGTTCACTGGTGAAAGACAGTGCTGTTGTTGCAGAGGTTCTGGAACCTGGTTGTTGGTTCAGAGCTCCTGAGACTGTTCTGCAGACAGAGAGTGAATTCTGTCCACTGGTGAAGGACAGTACTGTTGTTGCAGAGGATCTGGAACCTTGCTGTTGGTTCAGAGCTCCCAGGACTATTCTGCAGATAGAGAATGAATCAATGAAAACACTGGTAATGTATTCTGTAGCCTTGCTAAGCTTTATCTCCCCAGGAACAGAGATTGCTGAGAACTTGCCTTGGGTCAAGATGAAGAAAAGACCTCTGTTTGGGTATTAAATGCTGTGATTAAGCTTGTTCTAACCCTGGGGTAGATTCAATTGTGATCCAAGGGTGGGGAACTTTTGACGTTTTTTGTGCTCTGTGATTGAAATGTACTTTACTTATGATTGGAAACTAACCTCCATTTGAGAAGAAAGGCTTTGTGGTTGACTAAATCAATCTACAGACTAGGGGTGAAGTAGTACTTAGAAGAGGGTCTTTGGGATTGACTAAATGAATTATAATGTCCAGGGGTGGAGTAGTACTTGGATATTATTGAATTATACTTGGTGAATTCTGTATTTTGAATGATGCTATATTTTGATTTTCTCTGTTCTTAATTTTTCATTCATTAATAAAATGGAGAGCACCTATGCTGGTATTTTGAACCTTGGGAATTTGCCTTTTCTTGGCATTACATGGTAGCAATCCTGCCATTAACTTGAAAAGATTTTTGCACAAAAAAGCCAATGCAAACAAGATTAGAAGGGAAGCAGAAATTTGGGAAACATATATTTTTTTTCACAAATATTGTCTCTGATAAAGTCCTCATTTCTAAAATACATAGAGAATTGAATGGATTTATAAGAACACAAGTCATTCCCCAATTGATAAATAGTCAAAGGTTATGAATAGGCAGTTTTCAGAGGCAGAAATTAGAGCTATCTATACTCATGAAAAAATGTTCTAAATCACTATTGATTAGAGAAATGTAAATAAAAATGACTCTTAGGCACCATATTCCACCTATCAGATTGTATAACATGACAAAATGGGAAAATGATAAATATTGGAGAAGGTGTGGGGAAATTGAACAACTAATGTGTTATTGACGGAGTTGTGAAGTGATCCAAATATTCTGGAAAGTGATTTTGAATGATGCCTAAAGGACTAAAAAATATGCATATGCTTTGGCACAGTAGAATACTATTTCTAGCTCTTTATCCTAGAGATCATAAAAATTATATATGCCACATGTATAAAAATATTTATAGCAACTCTTTTTGTAGTGGCCAAGAACTGGAAATTGAGGTGCCATCCATCAATTAGGCAATGGTTGGACAAGTTGTGGTATATGAATGTAATGAAATAATATTGTGCTATAAGAAATTATGAACAGGCTGGTTTCAGAAAAAAGTTGGAAAGACTTATATGAACTGATGCTAAGTGAGGTGAACAGTACCAGGAGAGTATTATACACAGTAATAGACACATTATGTGATTATGGACTTGGATAGACTTAGTTCTTCTCAGCAATGCAAGGATCTAAGACAACTCCAAAAGACTCCTGATGAAAAATGTTATCTACATCTAGAGAAAGAACTGGGGAGTCTGCATGCAGACTATTTGAAAGCCAACTATTTGCTCTCATTTTCTTTTGCTGTTTTGTTTCATTTCTCCTTTCTCCTTGTTCCTTCCATTAGTTCTAATTCTTCTTTATATCATGGCTACTATGAAAATATGTTTAATATGAATGTATATGTAGAGCCTATATCAGATTGAATGCTGTCTTGGAGTTGGTGGAGGAGAAAGTGAGAGATACAATTCAAAACTCAAAATCTTTTGGAAGTGAATGTTGAAAACTAACAATTAATTAATTATATATTATAAATATCAGTTGAATTTAAATTATATGGACCCCATGTAACTATATTTAAAAAATAAAAGCTATTAGTTCCTAAAAACCATTAGTATAATTTGGAAATATTTAATGACATAAAATATATATTTAAAATATTAATCACCACATATTAATCCCCAAAATTTCTGCACAGATGTTACTTCCATCCTGTAATTATCTATTTGTAAACATCTCTTCAATTAATATGAGTAGTACAAATCTTCTCAGGGGCAGTCATAAAGTTGGTGATAAAAAAAATATGCCCATATAGCCCTTTAAGGAGAGTGCATTGACTGGACCCAGAGCATATAGTTTGCAATCCTGCCTCCCATGCTATTAGTATAACCTTGAGCAAAGCATTTCCCCTCTGGAGGCCTCATTTTACTCATTTTAGAACAAGGGGTTTGTGCTGGATATCTTCTAAGGTTGCCTTCTGTTCTAAATTTATAATCCTTCGGGGCATACATAATAACTTATCTTTCCTCAACTCAAGGAACTTTGAACCATTCTGCCCATGGAGTATGAGTTCTAACAGTCTGGTTCTTTTCTTATCTCCTTATTGAAAAGGCTCAATGTATACTAAGGCCTAGGGTTGACACTCAACTGACAAAGGCCTAATTCCTAGAATACTCTTGCTGTATTCATTAGGAAAAGAGGACACTAAATGATATCATCTACTCTGTATCCTTCCAATAAACATCAATTCACTCCATAACTGTGTCTTATCTATAGACATATCTGGTGTCTCTCATTTCAAATCAGAACACTGATTGTTTCATCAGTGGATCTTAACAAATGCAGTATGGTTTAATGGAAAGAGCTTTCTATTAGCAAAGGATCAGTGTTCAAACTGAAGCTTTGTTATTTAATACTTGAGTGATGTTAGGTATACCACTCCAGATTTCTTTCTTATTATTAGTTTAATTATTTTTGGCTTTCACCATTCACTTCCATAAGTTTTGAATTTTCTTCCCTTCCCTCCTCCCATCTTCTCCAAATCAGCATGCAATCTGATATAGGCTCTACATAATACATGCATATTAAACATTTTCATATTAGCCATTATGTAAGGAAGAATTAGAACTAATGGAAGGAAGCAGGAGAAAGGAGAAACAAAACAAAACAGCAAAAGAAAAGGTGACCAAATAGTCAGCTTCCGTCTGCATGCAGACTCCCAGTTCTTTCTCTAGATGTGGACAACATTTTCCATCAGGAGTCTTTTGGGGTTGTCTTAGATCTTTGCATTGCTGAGAAGAAGTAAGTCTACCCAAGTCAGTAATCACACAATGTGTCTGTAACTATGTACAATGTTCTGGTTCTGCTCCCCTCACTGAGCACCGGTTCATATAAATCTTTCCAGGCTTTTCTGAAGTCTGCCTGTTAATCATATCTAATAGCACAATAGTATTCCATTACATGCATATAACACAACTTGTTCAGCCATTCCCCAATTGATGGGCTCCCCCTCAATTTCCAATTTTTTTTCACCACAAAAAGAGCTGCTATAAATATTTTTGTACATATTAGTCTACCTCCCACTTCTATGATCTCTTCGGGATACAAACCTAGAAGTGCTATTGCTGGGTCAAAGAGTATGAAATTATTTATAGCCCTTTGGACATAGTTCCTGATTGCTCTCCAGAATGTTTGTGCCAGCTCACAGTTCCACCAGCAGTCACTCCAGATTTCTGAATCACATTTTCTTCAACTATAAAATTGACACAAGTGTAGCTATATGATTCTAATATTCAGCCTAATTCCAGATTTATGATTTTAATGCCTGTAAATAGACTGCAATGTCCTTAAGGACAGAAATTGTGGATTATTTGAAGTCTTCATCTCTCTGAGATTAGCACGACATTCTTCATATAGTAAGTATTTACTTAATATTAAGTGTTTATTGGTATGACAAAATTTTGATTTTTCTTTTTAGGGGCAGGGATGCAGGGCAATTGGGGTTAAGTGATTTGCCCAAGGTTCCACAGTTAGTAAGTGTTAATTTTCTGAGCTCCAATTTGAATTCACGTCCTCCTGACTCCAGGGCTGGTGCTCTATTCACTGTGTTGCCAAACTGCCCCCAATATGACAATTTCTTGCTGTAATACTTTTTAATCCGAAGGATTGAAATGCTGAACTTAGTATCTTTCTTCCTACCCTGTCCTTCCTATTATCAGGTAACCAAGACACTGGGGAATTTGGACCTGATTGTTGTCTGAAGAAGGAACCAATTGAGTCTTTGCCAGGTACTGGTTAAATCCCGCAGCCTCTGAGAGAGTAGTCTTTGTTGCTGCTTTTATTAAGATAGCTTTTCTTCATAGCTTGCCACCATAAGCCCAATAGCTGTACTTAATTGGCCGCTGTTAACATAACATACTATTTTACATAATTCCAGAAGAAAATAACGTGGCATTTTTATTATCTGGTACTACATTATGAATTGTTTGTAAAAATTAATTTTCTGTAATACTGGAAAGAATATTGTTAGGCAGATGTGAAGGTCATGAGCCTTCAGGGAATTCAGAGTTGGGCTCATTTTCCTTTTCTCCATTCTTCCATGAAAATAAATCGAGCTGATTACATGGACTTCCTTATAGCTAGTATAAAATAGCTGGCACAGGCAAAGGTCCGATGTGATCCAGGAGAAGGGGACTGAAGAGAGGAGACCAAGATCAAAGCCTCACTCCATCTCTTTCTAGTTACAAAGGCTTGGATAAAGGTTTTCTTTTTAAGTCATTTCACTTGTGTACAGCTCTTCATGTCTCCTATTTGGGTTTTCTTAGCAATAATATTTCAATAATTTGCATTTCCTTTTCCAACTAATTTTACAGATGAGGAAACTGTGTGAAACAGGGTTAAAAGACTTTCGTGAGGTTACACAACAATAAGCATTGGAGGCTGGATTTGAACTCAGGTCTTCCTGACTCTAGCCCCATAGTTCTATCCCCTGTGCCTTCTTCCTGCCTTAAGTGGGTAAATTTATTTCCATTAATTTCATTCAATGTAATCCAATTCAAAAAACATTTAATAAACCCTGAGTATGAACAAAGTAGGCACCAGTCCTAGGCACTAGTTGTGGACAAAAAACAAACACAAAAAGCAGCCTTTGCCCTCAAGGAGTTTCAATCCCACCATGGGTCAGAGTTTATAAATAAGTGAGCAAAGGATTGAAGAGCCACCTGTTTTGTTTTGTTTGCTTTTTTGGAGGAGGGAAGGCAAGGCAATTTGGGTTAAGTGACTTGACTAAGGTCACACAGCTTGTAAGTGTTAAGTGTCTCAGGCTGGATGTGAACTGAGGTCCTCCTGACTCCAGGGACGGTGCTGTATTCATTGTGCCATCAACCCTCCCCAAGAGCCAGGTTTTTATCAAGAAAGGAAAGATATCAATGAACCATATGGGAAAAAACAAAATCGTTCCCGGTAGAGACATGCATATTAAAATAACACTGAGGTGTTGCCTTTTTACCTCACAGATTGGCAAAGATGGCAAAAGAGAAAAATGTCCATAACAAATCTGCTGAATTAATGAATAGATACCATTCTACTCTCTTACTTGTTAATAGGTCAAAAGATATAATGTTATTTCACATGGGGAGAAATCCAAACTCACCACTAGGTATATTAAAAAAAAATGTTCCACATAGCTAATAATTTGAGAAAAACAAATTAATGCAACTTTAAGTTTCTTTCTCATAGCCATTAGATCGACAAAGCTGATAAAAAATGAAAAATATTGGCATGGTTCTGGGAAAACAGACACATGAATGAATTGGTGGTGCAGTTGCCCATTGATACAGCTTATCTGGCAAGGACTTTGTGATAAGACAGCGTGAAGGCCATTTGCAAAATGGAGTTGGTGTGTGGTGGAAATCAAGGGAATTACATGCTTTGGCATTTGTATATTTGACCATTGTTGGTTTAAGCTTCCTCAGTATTTAAATTACTGGGATCCCTGGGTGCACATGGCATGGATATTTTCATCAAGAAACCTTAATTAAAAGCCTTCTAAGTGCCAATAGATGTGCTAAGTGATAGAGATAAACAAATAAAACCAAACTTACCCCTGACCTCAAGAAGCTTAAATTCAATTAAGAAATTAAAAATGAGGGTGGCCAGGTAGCATAGCGAGGAAGAGCAGCGGCCCCAGTGTCGGGATGACCTGGGGGATCAAATCCGGGCTCAGATACTTAGCACCACACTCAGAAATAACGGGCCGCGTAAACTTGAACAAGTTACTTAACCCCAATTGCTTTAAAAAAAATGTATACAAATTAGTCTATTATATGTTATCTCCACCACCATTGGCTCTTTGTCTTTCAATATTCTAGTTACATGAACTTCTATCTATCTATCTATCTATCTATCTATCTATCTATCTATCTATCTATCTATCTACCTATCATCTATCTATCTATCTATCTATCAATGTCTACATATATATTTGTATACATATACATACATACATACATATGGGTATATGCATATACATACATACACCCATATATGCATTTCCTTTTCTCACTGCATTTCTTTGATATTAAATTTCATACAGCTTTATATAAGTAATTTTTTATAATAGGTTGCACTCTAATTCTTAGATCCTCTCTATGCATATGCAATATATGCTCTAATTTACCTATCATCCTAAACTCTCCCCAGTCCTACTTCACCAAGGCCTTACCATATAATCTTTTCACTCCAAGATCCCATACATATCTCAAATTCAATGTTCCATAATAAATTATGTTCCATAATAAAAGCTCAATTTATTTCCTACCTAACATTGTTTGTCTAACAAACTTCATTATTTTTTGGGTCACCAGATCACTAGAATCCTTCTAGTCACCCAGGTATTCAACCTTAGAATCTTGGTTTACTGTTCCCTTTTTGTGACCTTCACATCTAATAATTTTCCAACTCATCAATTTTTCCTCTTAATCATCACCAATGATTTTCTCCTTCTCTTGACTCACATGCTACATCACAAGTTTGAGCCATCAGTATCACCTGCCATTACTACCATCTATCACTAGTTATTTAATGAGTTTTCTTGATTCTAATCATTCTGGAAATCTTCCTCTTTATAGCATTATTGTGTGACTGTTATCATCTGTCACTTCTTAGTTCTGCTATTTTCTAAGTCTTTCAATGACTACGTGGATTTTATGCCAACTCCTAATATTTAATCCCTTCAATATCTGTCCTCAGTCACATTACTGTATTGTACTCCCCTCCAGAGAATGTAAAGTTTGTGAGTCAAGGAATGTAGTCGTAACAGTTGTTATCTTCAGCAACACCATTGTTGTATTCATAGTCCCAGCAGCTGTTGTAGTAGCAGTAGTAATAGTCCTAGTAGTAGCAATAGCAGCAGCAGCAGCAACAGTAGAGTAGTAGTAGTAGTAGTAGTGGTAGTAATGGTAGTAATAGTAGTAGTAGCAGTAGTAGTAAGAGGACGAGAAAGAAAAGGATGAAGAGGGGAGGAGAGGAAGAAGAGGAGGAGGAAGAGATGGAGATGTTGTTTTCCTTGTTAATCTTGCTGCTCTCCCCATCTCCCTTTTTGTCTTTGTAATCCAATGCCTAGGCCAGACAATCTGGCACAATAGACAGACATAAGCTCAAAATCAGGGAAATGAGCACAAATCCTACTTCTGATGTATGTTGGCTCCATGACTTTTGGAAACCAATTACCTTCCAGATACTCTGGATCACTCCCTAAGATCAAAGTTACACAAAGCATTCATTTAGTTTGTTAAGGGGAGATTTCTAATCCTGGAGTTTCCTACATGAATTCCTAGGTCCAGTCTTAATCCTTAATCCCTGAACCTTATCATAGCATCAATTTATCAAATGCTAATTGAATGTAATTTAACCGGATCATATTTCTTTCTGTTTCTCTCTGCTTTGGCATTAGGGCTCTTCTGATATCACGATATTCTATGATTCATGGCATGTAATATCATAGGAGACTACCGGTATTGTAGGAATGGGCTTATAGGGCAGGAGATAGATTGCGACTATGTTAAAAAACAAAATAAAAATCCAGACAACTTCCCAAATGCAATTGCACACGATAACATTCATCTGCTTACTTCTTGGCCTAGCTCATTGTCACCTGCAGCACCCGTTCAAAGCACAAATATAAATGAACTGACTCAAGGTGTTGTGCATGAGTCATACTCTAGTCTGCTGCATATACACATTTTTCCCACATTTTCTTTTTTCCAGGATGGATGATTAGTACGGTCTCTTTCCACAGTTGTGGTTTTCACTAGGAGTTTTTGGAGCTTTCCAAGCCTCTAGCTTGTTATCTTCGTTAAGTACCCTGAAGGAAGAGTTTCTGCAGAATGTACCTGACTGACTTTCTTTGCAATTAGAGATAAAGTATAGAAAAGAGAAAAATGAGGCCTTCCTCTTCCTGCACCTAGAGTTAAGATTAGTAGATAGAGAAAACCCTTGGGGGTTATTTTTTTGCGTATCTATTAGCAGAGAAAGTGAATGAACAGATGCAAGGACCCTAAACATTATGCATAGGTCCCCTATGGTCTTATAGTTTGACCTTCGCAAAGTCAACCAGTCAGGTTACTCCATACATAGATGTGACTAATGTACTGAGAACTCGTAGGCTGGTACAGAGATGGCATAGGAATGTATGTAAGGACAGAAGGTTGAAGGAAGGTGATCTGAGAAGTGGCTCTTCAGCTTGGCTATCTCCTTTATTAAAAAACTCTTTTTCAGCACAAGACTTAATGTTGCTAGTGGTAACAGGGCCCTCAAAAAATAATTATTTAAAAATTGTATGATAACTATCTTATTGGGTTCCATGAACTGCCTTCAGCCCTTAAGATGTATATAAAAAGAAAATAAGCAGCAATCCTATAATATACACCAAAGGGTCTAAAATTCTTTATGCCTTCATCTAAGGCACTGATTAAAAATGGCAAAAAGCAGAAGGCCAGGTAAAGGTCTCCAGGCCCCAGAGATCTCCATCTAAGTGGATATTCATGGGAAGTAGTCAAAAAGTTATAAAATAAATGGCCTGGTCCATTTAAAATCAATGGTCATATTTCTAGAGAAATGAGCAAAATGTGGACAATAGACAATGGGAAACTAAGATTTAATGATCACTCAGATGACATCGGTATCACTGAGACATGGTAGAATGAGAATCAAAATTGCAGTCTCCATCATTGCAAATCATATAGAAAAATGATTTACAGTTGGCACATGCTTCAATAGATCTGTGATTTTGTTAATCTATGTCCTCTATTCAGTTACACAGATCCAAAACTTTCATGCTTTCCTGTTGTCTGACCAACATATTGATGCCTTCATATAGATGATTTTCATCACATTGATCCCAAATCAGTCCTTCGATTGAATTTTCATTGGTTATCCCCTGATTTTCCTCCATGATTGGCACACATATTTGAGGTGAGATGCCTTAGAGGCAGTGTGTAGCACTGGAAAACATACTTGATTAGGATTTAGAAAGATGAATTCAAATCCTAACTCTGATGTCACACTTGGTTTATGAGCAAGTGTCTTAACTTCTCTAAACCTCATTTTCTGAATCTATAAAAAATGAAGGAATTTGGGGCGGCCAGGTGGCTCAGCGAGTAAGAGCACCGGCTCCAGTGTTGGGATGACCTGAGGATCAAATCTGGGCTCAGATACTTAGCACCACACTCAGAAATAACTGGCCGTGTAACCTTGAGCGAGTTCCTTAATCCCGATTGCTTTAAAAAAAAAATGAAGGAACTGGAGAAGATGGCCTATCCCATCCATGATCTTCTAGTATTTATCCAATCTCACACTCTTCTGGTGACATCCTGCACATTCTTACTCTCAGACTTCTTTCTTGCTAAGAGTTGATTTCTCTTGTCCTCCCTCTCTGGCTGGCGAGTGTTTGGGTCTTATAGCCTTTAGCAACAGTGGGAAGACGAAGCAAAAGAGGAGATAGAAAAGACTAACAAAGAAATCAAAAGGGAAGAAAAGAAAATCACCTTGGTCTCTGCCTTCAGGGAGCTCGTGTAATTGTTCCAAAGATTACTGGAACAGGAAGGAACAAGGTAATAAGTTTGGGAAACAGATGACAACCTCAAATGTGGCTATGGTAGTATGGTAGTATGCACCAAAGTACAATTAATTATGTTCAGTCTCATTTTTTGCACTTTATACTATCTTTCCAGTTACATTTAAATGTAGTTTTCACCGTTCACTTTTGTAAGATTTTTAGTTGCTATTTTCTCTCCCTCTCCCCTCCCCAAGAGAGCATGTAATCTGACACAGTCACATTAAATATATTTCCACATTCATCGTGTTGTGAAAGAAGAATCAGAACAAAATAGAAAAAAAAAAAACAGGAAAAAAGCGAAAGCAGCAAAAGCAGCATGCCTCCATCTACACTCAGTCTTCGGAGTTCTTTCTCAGGGTGTGGATGCCGTTTTCATTCATGAAGCTTTTGGAGTTGTCATAGATCACAGGCTCACCGTAAAGAGCTAAGGCTGTCAAAGCTGATCATTGTACAATATTGCTGTTTCTGTGTACAACGTTCTCCTTTTTCCCATCACTTCACTCAGAATCAATGCAATGTGCAGTCTTTTTATCTACTTTAATTATAGTTTATTTTTTCCAAGTATATGTAAAGATAATTTTCATTCACTCTTAAAAGATGTTGAGTTGCAATTTTTCCCTCCCCCTTCCCTTCCCCAATATGGAAAGGAATCTCATGTACTTCATACATGTGCAATCATATTAAGCATATTTCCACTTTAGTCATGTTGTAAAAGAAGAATCAGAACAAAAAGGAAACAAAAACTATACAATGCATAGTCTTAAAGCAGCTAAGGGACACAGTAGATAGAATGCTTGTATTGGATTCAGAAAAGACTTGTCTTCTTGAATTCGAATATGACCTCAGACACTTCCTAACTGTATGACCCTGGGCAAGTCACTTCAGTCTAATTGCCTCAGTTTCCTCATCTATAGAGAACAGGAGTGGGAAAATGAAATGACAAACCAGTATCTTTGCCAAGAATAACTCAAATAGAGTCAAAAAGAGTGGAGCACAACTGAAACAACTGTTCAAGGGTAGACTACAGTAAACATTATTGGTAGCATGAGTGTTAGCATTGAAAAAGCCAGAGGTGGGGACTAGCAATGCAGTGCTCTGGTTCTCTTGACAGAAGAAACGGTAGGAGATATAAAAATGATATGTTAACTGCCCAGAAGGGCAGAAGCCTTTCTGCCCTTTGGGAAGAGTTGTGTGGATTCAGCTGAAGCTCATGTGGCTGTGTGTGCATGAAGGAGGTTAGAAACATTTCTTTCAGTTTTTTTTTTAAATTCTTGATGGAGAAATTTCAAAATGATTTTTTCCAATTAAATAGAAAAAAAATAGCTACAGTTTGTGTGTGCTTTCTTTCAAAAGAATTGATTCTAATAGGTTTGCAAAAATTAATTAATTAATGGTGGTTGTTGTCATCATCATGGCAGACAGTATGGATCTATTCAGGGCATTCCACTATGGCGAATCCCTCCAGCGATCCACATGAGTACTCATTAGCAGTCAATAAGCTTGTATTTCTGAAGTTTCGATTGTGTTCAAGGCCCTGTGATACCAAGTCAAAAATGAGCCAGTTCTCATCTCCAAGGACCTCATGCTGGAGAGACAGAACATGAAACCAAGAATATTGACAGTGTCTTTTTTAAGGTTTGGAAAGAACTTTATAAACATCATCTTATTGTATACTCAAAATAATTTTGAAAAGTAGGTGACTTAGGGGCGGCCAGGTAGCACAGCAAGTAAGAACACCAGCTCCAGTGTTGAGAAGACCTGGAGATCGAATCCCAGGCTCGGACACTTAGCACCCACCCAGAAACACCTGGCCGTGTAACCTTGAGCAAGTTACTTAACCCCAATTGCTTAAAAAAAAAAGTAGGTGACTTAGTTATCCATTCTTTTATAGAGGATGAAACAGGTTAAATGAAACTCTCTGAATGAGCATGTCTGTATATACATACACACATATATGTACATACGTGACATGGATGCAAAATAAATACAAATAAATACATTTAGGGGAACCTAAATGCTGGGGGAATAAGGAAAGGCTTCGGAAAAGAAGAGGCATTTGAACTGACACAAATGATTCTAGAGACAGAAGCAAAGAAGGAGGCCATTTCTTACCTTTGGGTATGCCTTGTCCAAAGGCACAGACACAGAACATGAGATATGTGACATGAGTAGTGGAAAGAAGGCTCATTTGACTGGGTCACAGAGGGTAAGAAAAGGCATCTTGTATAAAAAGTAAGTTGGAGCCAGGCTGTGAAAGGCTTGTAGGACCTAGTGTGTATTTGACCCTAGAGATAAAAATCCAATAGAATTTATTAAATAGGAGAATGAGAGGATCAGGTTTATATTTTAGGAATTTCCTTTTGGTAGCTGTCTGAAGGATGGATTGGATAGTCAAACATGTGTAATACGTAGGCAGAGTTTCCTGGGTCACTAAGAGTGTCTCTTGCCTGGGGTCACACATGTTAAAAATATTGTCTATCAAACAAAGTAAAAAGTGTTGCCTGTTTGAAAAATTAAGGAAATCTAAAAGTAAATGTGTCTGCCTCAGAAGTCATTGAAGAAAAATTTGGATGACCACGTGCCTGATAGATGGGATGGGATGGGGATTCTTCTGTGGAACTCCATTGAACCCAACAGCCACCAAAGTCCTTTCCAACTCTGGAATCTAGCAATGTTGTGCTTCTGGGAAAAGTGCTTTGTCTGCATGTTGCCGACCAACACCATTTGGGAATAAACAGATTTATCATCCCAAGAACATTGCTGACACTAAAAAAGTTGAATAATTATTGCTGACAGCTTTGGCCAGGAGCCAGAACTGCCCATTCCAGACTTTATCTGAATGTTGCCTGTTTAATTTTTCTTCTTTATTCTTTAAATTATTTATTTTGTAGTAGAAGCATAGGGGTAGGGACTGAGCTTCTAATTTCATTGAGTTTAGAAGCCCCTAAATGAAGAAAATCCCTTTCCCAACTCAGTTAAGTCCCTTTACTACATGCTATTCTTTTTTAATTTTTTTTCTTCTTCAGACCCTTTATGAAACACTTAGATAAGGCAGAACCCTGTTCAGTGGCTACTCAGGAAGGGTAAAAGTCTCCTAAGGAGCCTGAGAAGATGGTACCCTGCTCAGAGCAGATGCAGAAGGAGAGACTGAGTCGCTGCCTCCAAAGAAGAGAAACTTTTGACAAAGGAACTCGGCTTCACATACAGCTATGTAATTAAAATAGAGCCCCATGTGAGAGAATCCCCAGTAGTCATGGTGAATGCAATGTTTGAGTTTGCTTCAGATTCTGGCTTTTGGGATGCTTATGGCAAGGTCCTCCCCTGCCTAATTTTAGGTTAACTCCATTCTGTAGTTAGACTGATGATTCTGAAGTTTGAGAAAATGGGAATTCTGGAGGGTAGAAAAGGAGGAGTGTCACAAACTGGCTCCATTTTTTTTGCCTCTTAGTGATTTCAATATTTGAGACATAGCCTGTGTGATGAGTGGTTATTTTAAGAATCCTGAGATTATGGGATAATTGTATTGGGCTCCCTAGTACAGAACTGTGACCCTATTGGGAATTCCCCTGTCCCCTATCCATTACACAGCAGGCCACAGAGGTAGACAAGAGCCTTCTTCCTTCATCTTGAGCAGAAACACTCTATGGTGGTTCAGACCCATTCCATTTCACTCAGCAAGTTACAGAACTGAGGCTGGGTTGACTCTATATATACAGTTTCAGTCTGGTTTCCTTTTTAAACCACAACCTTCAATTGTAAAATAAAATACTCCCTCTTTCTGCAGTTCCCCACATCCTGATGTCTCTCCAAATTTCCATTCCATATCTATAAAGCTGGATAATCATCAGTGTCTGCTGTATGATCCATACTAACAATGTGGGAGATTTCTGTTTCCACTTCTCAGAAAATGAAGTGGCTTTGTATTCCTTGAGTCCCAGAGTAATGAAGGCTTCTTGAATATGTTCAGCAGTCATATTCTTCTCCAAGGCACCATTAGGCACTAGGAGAAGTTTTTTCCCAGTATTCTTTAAGGGCCCAAGGCTGATATGATTGGTGATAGTAAAATCTGGCAGTTTGACCAAGGATGTTTCAGCCTCCTTGGGTTGAACCAAAAAGTAGATCACTTCAGTGGTGTGCCAAAGTGCTTGGCGCTGAGCTGGTGCAAGTGTGTATCCCTCCATATGCACTAGGGTATGGGGTCCCACCTTAAGAGGAAGCCTCCCATTGCCACATGCACAGATGAATGTGCACCTGTCCCAAGTAAGTGCAGTCTCAACCCAACCTCCACTGCCACTGCAGGTGATTCTTAGGAGAGTCATCTAGAACTCTGAGAGACCAAGTGCTTGCACTGGATCACAAACCAGAATGAATTAAAGGTAGGCCTAGAATTCAGGTGTTGGGACTCCAATGCCAGCTCTTTATTCCTTGGGTGGCATGGGAATCAAGTGGTTGACCTGGAGTCAAGAGAACTGGAAATCAAATTCCTCCTCAGACATTTACTCTCTCTGCTCCCCTGGGCACACAGGTCACCTGCCTGCCTCACCTTCTCCTTACTAAGATGGGAAACACAAGAGCACTTACCCCCAGAGTGTTTAGGAGGATTACATGAGAGTGTGCAGACAGCCTTGTGCAAACTGCAAAGTTCTTCATAAACAGTGACGATGATGAAGTCTGTGACACTGTATTGTGTCACTAAATACACGAGTCTGTATTGAGTTTTGTTCCTTGAAAATGTGTTGTTGCTTAGACATTTAAATCGTGTCTGACTCTGTGATTCCCTTTGGGTCTTTCTTGGCCAATATATTGAAGTATCTTGCCATTTTCCTCTCTACCTCATTTTACAGATGAGGAAACAGAGACAAACAGGGATAAGTAAATTTCCAAGGGTCACACAGCTAGTAAGTGTCTGAGGCCAGATTTGAACTCAGTGAAATGAGTCTTTAAGGTTCTAAGCCTTGTGCCCTATCACTGTACAACCTGACTCCCCTTGCAGAAGCTCCATACTATCTATATGTAAGTACTATACATAAGCTTTAACTCTTGAATCACTGTTCGTTGGCTTATTAATTTGATAATGAATATATATCTTTTACAAATTCACAACATTCTTATTTAAATATGTTTGAAATCTATTCCTTTTAATGTGTTGATTGTAAATTATTGTGAGAAAATGTTAGTTATGGGTAAATATTAATATGCATTTAACAAAGCCTAGTATAGGATGTAGTAATTTATTAGGTATAAAATCACTTATTAAATGTATATTATTTTCCCAACAGTTTGCACTAATTTAGAAATTAATTGAATGTGACAATGAGTTTAATAGTGTTACTCATAAACACCTCCACCTTCAGCACTTCTACTAAAGGATAATTTCTTATTTTTTGTTGTTTAGGGATATAGGAAGATGCAGTATCTGTCGCTTAATTAAACTCATAACAAAATATGAAACATTACACCTGCTCAATTATTGATGATGATTATATAATGAACAGCAATATCAAACTAAAAATTAGATTATAAAGTTATTGAGATAATTAAATGGTGTAAATTAATCCATGTAATTAATCAATTGCGTTCCTACAAGACGTGAATCTTGATGCATTTTACAAAATGAACATCTCAAATACTATTTAGATAAAAAAGTGAAAAACTCATGACTATGAAGTAGAAATAGTTGTTTAGGTACTAAAAATGTGCCACCAGTGGAACAACAATGTCAGGGGAGTGGATCTGGCAAAATACTGAAAAGGAACAAAAGATTTGGACCCATAGATTGATCTGAGACACCATCTAGTTCAATGCAGACCTTTTTTCAGATGGGAACATTTTTCCAGAGAAGTTTATTATCTTGTTCAAGGAGTAAAATGTACTAAGGAATAGTAGAAAGATTGAGATTTGAACTAGGTTCCCATTCTAGCTCTCATAATTCCCTGTAGAACTTTAGGGGAATCCTATAAAGTTTCTTGACTTCGGTTTCCTAATATGTAAAAAAAAAAAGCCAGTTAAATTATCCATCCTTCTCTCAGCTCCAAATACTCAAATCCTATGAATCCCATAAGCTATATGGCTACATTCATGTTCTTGGATTTATAGAATCTGTCTTCTTGGGTGATGTGAAAAGCATAAGAACCATTCCTTATAAGTTCGGGTCAGTGATTACAAATTATCACAACAGGCTGAAATATGATGGATCCATGGGTGAGATAGCACATAAGGGATTGTATAGCGAATGATGAACAGGTCCAGAAATTGCTGAGGATATCAGTCGTGCCATTTAGTTTATTTTATAAAGTTTTTTTTTTCCCCACAGAGTAAAGTCTCAATGTCAGCTCTGGGTAAATTGGTCAGTGTGGGGAAAAATGCATTTCTCCTTTATCTGTGTTATTGGGACTGTTAAAATGGATTTATTATATTCCAAATTACAACTAATTTATTTTAGTTAAAGTTTGGAGGTTTTGTGCTGTAGCAGGAAGAGTCCTAGAATTAGATTTAGATGATCTTTGTTCAAATCTCAGCTCTGTCATTAACTACTTGCATTAGATTAGGATAAATCACTTAATCTCTCTAGATCTCAGTTTCCTATTCTGCAAAATGAGAGGAATGGACTCTGTGAACTCTAAGATCCCTTCTGGTTCCAAATCAATGATTCCATTATCCTTGACTTCCCTCATTATATTTTCACCTCATGTGCTCACACACACACACACATACACACAAACACAATCTATCTCTAGTAGGAAGAAAGAAAAAGGGAAATGACTTTTACTTTTGGATAGGTCTTGTATTAAGGTTATGCTATATAAATGCATGTTCATATGTGTGTGCGTACATATACAGACAAGTATATATACATATGTATTTACCTTCATATATAGTTAATATGTTCACATACAAGTATACAAATATACATTTGCATAAACAAAATATATACATACCATGTGTATGTATATGTATGTATTTATATATGTATATATATACATGCATATATACAAAGACACAAACTCTAGACATAGTACCCTAAAACAACACTCATTCCATCTTTTCCTTTCTTTTATCACTTCCGACTACACAATGAGAATGAATATGTCCTCAGCATTCCCCCCTTGGCTGCACTTCTCTGGCCTCTCAACCCCAATCTGCAGGCTCCTGTGCCAGTCCCAGCTCCCCCCTCCTCAGTGCCCCTTTCTCCTTAGACTTCTCTCTCCCTGCCATGGCAGAGGCTGGAAAGTAGCCAGTGGAAGTCTTCTCCCAGATACTCCCTTGTTAGCTGTTAGAGCCATCTCTTGATTTTCTACACTACTTCACCTCCTCACCTCTCTTGCTTTTACCAACTGTCTTTTCCCAAAGGATTGCGAGTTCCTTGGGGGCAGGGATTATCCTTTGTCCTTCTTTACATCCCTAGCATTTAGCACAGCACCTGATACATAGCAGGTGATTAGTAAATATTTATGGACTGATTGACTCCTTCAAACTACACAGAAGGAGAACCTACTGGATGCAGATAATCCCTTCATTCTAGAGTCCAAGGAATTTGCTTTGAAAACTGGCTCTGACATTTACTACTTGTGGGACTTTTGACACTTACAGTCTCCAGAGCTCAATTTCCTCATTTCTATAAACTAGCTTTCTATATGGGTTAAGCAATTTAAAGCACTTGCTTTCTGCCGGGCACTCTGTTTCACACTGAGTATAAAAAAAATTGCATGGTCATTATAGTCTTTGCCTTCATGGAATTTCATTCTATTGAAGGTACAGTACTTATAAAGAGGTGCCAAAAATGGGGGAGGGGTGAAGAGAGCATGAGGTCACAGTGAAGTGACAGCATATTGGACTATTGCACAGGCCAGCTATGTCTCCATTCCTAACTGCACCCTGCTCCTGACTCTGGATATTCTCTGCCATGCCAGAACATCTTCTTCCCCATGGAGGGTCCCTCTATCCTGGCTTTTTTACCCTGATGGTAGAATGAGACCACTTCCCCTGATTCATTCCTCACAGATTCTGTATTTTTAGGGAAAAGGAAGGTACGCCATACCTTCATTCCTCTCCCACCTTTTAGGACTTTATATGTTCTGATTCTAAACAGGTACCTTTTCCCTTCATTTTCACCTCCTTTTATGGGTTGTCTTCCCCCATTAGGATATAAATTCATTGGGAGAAAAGACTCTTTCTGCTTGTATTTGTTGTAAAATAAAACAAACAACAATGAATTAATTTTCAGTAAATTCCCATTTTTTCAACAAATTTAAATCCAACAACTATATCTCTGAATTGTCCTCATCTCTTGGAAATGGAAAAAACAAAACAAAACTAGAAAAGGTCATTCCAAATGTGTTGAAGGAGGTATCCATCAATTGAGCAAATGCTAAAAAAGTTGTGGTCTGTGAATGCAACAGAATACTCTTCTGCTTATATTTGTTTACCCAGGATTTAGTACAGTGACTGGTACATAGCAAACCCTTACAAAATGCTTATTGACTTGTAGGGTCTTAATTACCTGCAAGATAAAGTAAAAGACATCAAGCAGGACAGAGGGACTCCAGTTATGGAGCTGTGATCCACCCTTTAAACATGGTAGTTAAGTGAAGGTAGAGTCAAGTAGACTTCTTATGAATTCCTTAATAGACTTCAGAATATGAGAGTTGGGAGAGTCCTCAGAGACCATGTGGTGCACACAACCGGTATTTGGCCTGGATTTAAGTCTATGAAATATTAAGCAAGGGGGGATTTAGGTTTATCCTGAAGATCTCAAGTGAGAATTGAGAGATGGGACATGTCTTCCCAAAGCAACCGAGTCCATCTTGATACAGTTTTAATTTTTAGAAAGTATTTCCATCATCACCTACACCCCCTGCCTAGAACAAGACTAGGATATATCGGTCAGCCTGGTTTAATGGGGGACCTGTGATTTATCTAATTCTGTACTAGGTATTGTTGGTAGATCTCATGGGGGGGAGCAAACAAAGAAAGAAACAAAAAACACCTATTGTTAGATCACAATGAATTTAGGACTGGAAGAATTTTAGAGGTCTTCTATTCTACAAATTTATAAGCATGGAACTAAGGGCCAAAATGATCACATGACTTACTCAGAATCATAGATGTAGGAAATAGTAGATCTGAGATCTGAAACCAAACCCTTTGATTGCAAATTCATTATACTTTACCCAGAAATTATTTTTAATTCTGAAGAGCTTATATCCTAGTGTAGATACAGAAAATTCTCAGGCAACGTGGGATGAAATCTTGAGTAAAATTGTCCAGTATGCAAATGTTGAATGATAAAAGAGGATCATCTCTAGAATAAAGATGTCATTGACTTCAGTCTAGAGAAAATGACTCTGAAGAATACAGTGACTAGAAGAGGGGAAAGATCTAAATATAAGCAAATAAGCAAAAACAAAAAGGACAGGAAAGACAGGGAAGGAAGGAAGGAAGGAAGGAAGGAAGGAAGGAAGGAAGGAAGGAAGGAAGGAAGGAAGGAAGGAAGGAAGGAAGGAAGGAAGGAAGGGGAGGGAAGGAGGAAGGAAGAGAGGGAAGAATAGAAAGAAAGAAGGAAGAAAAAGGAAAAATAAAGAAAGAAAAAAGAAGGAAGGAATAAAAGATGGAAAAAGAAAGGAAGGAAGAGAAGAAAAAGAAAGGTGAAGGAATTTATAGGAGGCGTTGCTGTCAGCTGCTTTTTATCGAGTGCCTTCCTTGGAATGATGTCACCAATCCCATGACAAACTTTTCATAAACTTCTACTATGTGCCAGGTACTGGACATGCAAAGACAAAAATGGAATTATCCTTGTCTCCAAGAAGCTTAGAATCTGCCAAGGTAGACAGCATGTCCCATTCAGATATGTGTGAAACACAAACACAAATCCATGTCCATGTTCAGAACCTTCCACCAGGAAGACTTTCCAAGCAACAAGAGTTTCATCTGGAAGTGAACTAGGTCTAGAAGTCCTGGAGGGCTTTGAAGGGGTTGCTTTAAGGAAGGAGCATGTCCCAGGCATGATGGACAGCCAGTGCAATGGTCCAGGGAGAGGATATGGCTTCATGATTGTGGGGAATAGTAAGAAGGACAGTTTGTCTGGAGTCTACATCATGGAGTGTGGAGAGAAGACACAGTATAAAAGGAGTGGGAACTTAGACAGTGGTCAGTTTGTAAAGCATCTCAGAAACTTCTATTTGATGCTGCTGGTAATCCACTTCAGTCAAAGGATAGAAAAAGCCTATGATTTCAGAATTGTATAGGTCACACCTAATAATGCAGATCATCAACTTCTTTGCCACTTAAAGTATTAGTGAAATGTTCAGAGACTTGTGAGGTTAAGTGATTGACACAGGGTCATACAACCTGTATGTGTCAAAGACAGCACCTAAGGTCTGTGTTCCTGGCTCCACGGCTTGCTCTCCATTCATCAGTTATATTTCTTCTATTTTGGACATAAAGTAGATTCAAAACAAACCAAACCAAAATAACAAAAAGTATTTATTGTCTATATGTGACAAACCTTTTTCTAAGACAATTACTCTAAAAATGGGCACCAAAACTAGACATAGAGGCAGTCTGCCTGGGAATCTTGGTCCTAGGCTTGGAAGCACAATACAGGTTGAACCCCTCCAGCAACCAAAAAACAAAAGCCCTTTAGGGGATTCATAGAAATGGCTCCATTCATAATCCCTTTGCAGCAAAGAAAATCATTCCTGCAATCTAGTGGAACACATTCAAAGTAAAAAGTAAACCAAAGGATGAAAGTAATGTTGAAATCTGAGCATCCAAAAACATTAGCAAGCAAATCCTTGTGAAATGCTAGCGTCATTTTCTAACCACAGATGATAGATGTGACTCCAAAGACATAACTAGGTTGAGCATTATAGAAACATCTGCAAAAGCAATGTGAGCCCCATCTATCTCCTTGTCAGTGCCTGAGCAACACCTCTGTTGCTGGGGGCTCTGATTAAGAGAGATTCTATGAAAAAGACATTACTCTGCAAAGTACAAAATGGAAGGCGGGCTGAAGAGAGTGTCCAAATCAGAACCGCTCCCAGAAAAGATATGTGAGGCCAGGGAAAAACATGGGTGGTGGCACTAGCTGAGTACTGTAAGCAAAGACAAGGTGGGGGGAGTTAAACCTGTTTTTTTTTTTTTTTAACAAATCCCGGAGTCAGGAGAACCTGAGTTCAAATCTGACCTCAGATACATAACACTTACTAGCTGTTTGACCTTGGGCAAGTCACTTAACCCCAATTTCCCTGCCTTCACCCCTCCAAAAAGACAAAAAAGGAAAAGAAAAACAAAGCCATGAAGACCGAAGAAAACTCTAGGGGGTTGGGTTCCATTAGCTTGAGCCTAGCACTAAGATACAGGTAGAAACCACTTAAGAATGTAAAGGGAATCCTTCGTAAAGCTCGATGCTGGGCCATTCTGCAAGCTCTGTCTCTCTTTTTTTAAAGCAATTGGGGTTAAGTAACTTTCTCAAGGTTACACGGCCAGGTGTTTCTGGGTGGGTGCTAAGTGTCTGAGCCCAGATTCGATCCCTAGATCATCCAGACACTGGGGCCGGTGCTCTTACTCGCTGTGCTACCTGGCCGCCCCACAAGCTCTGTCTCTTGATCTTGTAGGGCCTGCCATCCCTCAGTATTAAGCAGTTGACTGGCCTTGGAACTTCAATCAAATAAAGGCATTTCCAGTACAGAAAATATTGGATGTTAGAGTTCGTTTCTTGGAACAGGACATTAAGAACTCCTCACATGATCTTGAAAACTTGGTGCATTCTAAGTGTAGGTTAAGACAGCTTCATTTGAGTAACATATTGAAATTCAGTTTCCTTAAACATCAAGTTGCTGAAGTTAGAGAATAAGCATATATACAGTATCGCCAATGTGCCAGACAATGTGCTATGAACTTTTAGCAAATATTAACCCCATTTTATCCTCACAATAACCCTGTGAGGTTGGTGCCAATGTTACAGTTAAAGAAACTGAGGCAGGAAGAGGTTATTGACCTACCAAGGGTCGCAGAATATTTGAGGGTGGATTTGAACTCAGCTCTTCCTGACTCCAGATGCAGCACTCTTTCCATTGTAGGACCCTACTGCATCAAACAAAAGAAAAATGGTTAATTTGGAATGCTGAACGCCTAGTGTAAATCCAAAAGGGGAGAATACATGGGAATTGGTGTTGCAGTGTTGTTTTAATTGTGTCCAACTCTGTGAAGCCATTTGGAGTTTTCTTGGAAAAGATACTGTTTTTTTTTTATTTTTGCCTTCTCCAGCTCATTTTCCAGATGAAGAAACTGAGACAAATAGGATTAAGTGACTTATCCAGGGTGGCACAGCTTGTAAGGAAGTGAGGCCAAATTTGAACTAAGCAAGGGGAGTTTTCCTTAAGTCAGACCTGACCCTCTGTGTGCTACATAGCCCAACTGCCTACTAGAGAGATAACAATCAGACTATTTGGAATTAGACTTCCCTCACTCATTAAATACATTTGAAAGGATCATTGATTTAAAGCTAGAATGATCATCACTGCCTGCACTTTAATATTTGTAAAGCAATTTCTGTACTTCTTCATCATGTGATCTTGCATTTCCTACCCAAGTGTAAGTGATTCCACTTCATACTTTCCCTTCCGACCTTCTACCTTTTCAGTTTCTTTTCCCACGGTCTTTCATCATTATATCATAATCTTCTTCAGGTCAGAGATTTTCTTTTTCCCCTTATTTGTAACCTCAGAGATTAGCACAATACCCTGCACATAGTAGGTACTCAGTCAATGTTTATTGAGTAACAATAATTGTGGAAGCTAAGTGCTATTCCATTTATATAGATGACAAAACTGAGCCTGAACCTGAGACCTTAAGTAACTATTGGGGTGGGGAGGAGAAGAGAGAAAGAGAACAAGAGCGAGTTAGTCACAGAGAGACGGAGAGACAAAAAGAGAGAAGACAGAGAGAAGAGAGAGACAGAGAGACAAAGACAGAGAGAGAGAGACAGAAAGAGGAGAGAGAGAAAGAGAGAGAGAGAGAGAGAGAGAGAGAGAGAGAGAG
>NW_027185852.1:2755524-2758813 GCF_028583685.1 Petaurus breviceps papuanus | reverse complement strand
AGAGAGAGAGAGAGAGAGAGAGAGAGAGAGAGAGACAGAGACAGAGACAGAGACAGAGAGAGAGAGACAGAGACAGAGAGAGACAGAGAGAAAAAGCATGAGATTAAGCCTTCTCTTGGGACAAATGTGATCCATTCTTAAAATTCAGTAGCATCACAATTGTTTAAATAGTGTACCACATGGCACTACCAAAGTCCCCCACTATGCCAATAATGTAAGGAGGTAAGGATATTTTCTTTTTTATGGCCAAACTTCTACACTTTGACACTTAGCTTTGCTGTTGTTGATGCTGTTTTCTTCATGTGTATTCCTGTGGGAAATTCCTTGCTTTATGGTGCTTCCAGCTCCATTGCATCAGTTCCTACAAACCTTTCTAGATAAACATCACTCATTGATTCCCTTCTTTGCTCCTAGATCTGCCTGGAGGTATTAAGAATAACCAATCTGATTCTTCTCTCAGCAATTCAAATACTAAAGACACCTACACCCGAATCCCTGCCTTTATCGCTTCCCTTCGCCAGGCTGAGTAGCCATAGTTCCCTCAACTAAATCTCCTTTTCAAGGTCTTGAGTTTCATCAGTCTTTACTGTTTCAGATAGAATTTTAATTCTCCAATGTTCTTCCCCAACTATGGCACCCCAAATCCAACAGAATTGATGATATGGCATCCGTGAGTCTATAATGCCATTTTTGCTTTATCTAAAATGCCACATTGATCATTTTGACCAAATAATGTGTTTAATTTTCTTGAAAGAATGCCTACTGAGGTATGGTTTCACAGATATATTAAATTTGATTAAAAACAATTCTTTAGCACTTAGACTTTCTTTTGAAACCTAAAAATGATTACATTGAAATAAATGAATGAAATAAAGACAATACATTTTATTCCTAAAAAGTATGTGAGTGTGAGTCCCTGTCATAATGTATATAAAGGAGAGAGGTGAAAGACTGAAAAAAAATCCCCATATCTGCCAAAAATTCACATGTCAACACTACCGTTATATCAAAAACCTGGAAACATGGAGGACATCAAGGGACTTTGGGATGGATGTGCAGGTTTTGTTCTATGAATGAGTATTATTGCTTTGTTTGATACGGTTTGCAATGTTTCTCTCCCTAGTACCTTTGTTCCTCCCCTCCCCAAGAAAATAACCATGGTATTAAAAGAGCATCAATAAAGTTTTGTCGCAAAATATTTGTGCACATCCTTCTTCCACCCCCATATGAAAGTGCCAAAGGGTATGCACCATAAAAATCACAATGCGATTTTGATTCATACATGATGCCTTCTTTTGCCACTCTCTCCAACCTCCCCTGCTCCTTTACTCCCAGGATCTAGTGTGCCCTCTGCCTAGTGGCTCACAGTTGGGCCTGCTGCAGAAGGGAAAGGAATCTGCATGTAGTCTGGTAAGCTCATCCTCAACTGATGCCACCTTATTTCCACAGCAATTTGGGGTGGTACCCTAAGCCTCAGAATGTTTTCTAAATATCCCTCAAACTCTCCCTGTGACAGTGCATTGGTGATAGATATTATTTTTCCCAAATTACAAAAAGCAAAGAAAGACCCAGAGGGCCTACTTAGCCAGTGGAGCTTGCATCATGAATCTGCAGCATACGTGGGAGATGGTGGGAGGTGAAAGCAATGCCACTTCCTTCCACTTCAATGCATTAACACAGACTCTTCTAGCTCTCTTAAAATAATTAGGTCCTCAGCATGCAATGGGATGCCCAGCTGCTGTTATACTTGTGAGCCTGGAAGTCAGGTAGCATTCAAAATGGGGGAGCTTAGAGTTGGTGAGCCTCGAAGTCAATTAAGAAACAAATTTAAAACTTCAATGAGGGGACTACAAGAAAACAAAACAAAGAGGTCTCATATCTGCATAGACAGGCTCAATAGCAGTAAGTAAGAAGTGGACTAAACCTCAGGCATCTACTTGTCCAAGTATATCTTGCCCCCTCCCTTTGTGGTTTGGAAACTTATGGTAAAGAAGGCAAATGAGGTGTTTATTTGGGAGATGAATCTGGATCAAATGAATAGAAATGATAAGTGGGGGAAAACATTTAAAAATTATAATCAGAGGGAGGGGAGCAATGTTCAGAGCAGTTAGCATAGAAAGAAACAGAATCAAATTACATTTATTCACGATATAATATTATATCTGTCATCTGCATATATGATCCCTCTAAGTCTCTTGATAACACTTTTAGCTTTTCAAAGTGTTTTTCACAACTTTACCTAGCTTCATGAATAGTATATATTTTGCAAAGGATTATGCAATATTTACTGGAAGTAGGTAATGAGGGAGACAGAAAATTCAAATAAGATATGATTCTTGATCCCTGAACCTGGTCATTGTTGTATCAATACAAAGGATGTCTAGCAGGTGGGGAGGATTGGATTTGGAGTCAGGAAGACTTTATGACCCAGGCAGCATGGAGGTGGAATGGGGTAAGGAGGGAAATATTTCCATTAGCATTATCATTGATTATACTAATTTAATTATTTTCAATGCGCAATAGGAGCTACTGAAGAGGATCTGTTAAGTTGCACACTACATGAATGCCAGGAAAGAGTAAATAAGAAAATTGTGTCATGTGTAAAGATGAATGAGGAAAGAGGTAGAAAAGGGAGGGGAAAGAGAGGAAGGGAAAGTAAGACAGAGATAGAGGAAAACAGAAAAAGAGAAAGGAAAGGAGGGAAGGAGGAAAGGAAGGAAGGAAGGAAGGAAGGAAGGAAGCAAGGAAGGAAGGAAGGAAGGAGAGGAAAGGAAGGAGGGAAGGAGGGAAGGAAGGAAGGAAGGAAGGAAGGAAGGAAGGAAGGAAGGAGAGGAAAGGAAGGAGGGATGTAGGAAAGGAAAAGGAGAGGAAGGAAAGAAAAAGGAGAGAAAAGATAAGGGAAGGAGGGGAAGTGAAAGTAAGAGAAAGGAAAAGAAAGGGAAGTGGAGAAGGAGAGATTACAGAAGGGAGTAAAGAGGGTTTTTGATTATTTCAAAACAGTCAACAAATAATCAAATTATTGGATTAGTTTAATTATATCAAACATAATAATAAAATATTAATTTAAAACCATATAAATCATTTGGAATAGAAGGTGATAGTAGTACCTAATTTAGTCCTTAAATACATCCACATTCTGATCACTGTAGCTATTCCCTCCATTCCAGTAATGCAGATTCCAATCTACTCATGGTTTCCCTCCCTTTTCAAACCTTGTTCATGGTTTGTTTCTATCTTCATTCATTCATTCATTCATTCATTCATTCATTCATTCATTCATTCATTCATT
>NW_027185852.1:2714231-2755514 GCF_028583685.1 Petaurus breviceps papuanus | reverse complement strand
ATTCATTCATTCATTCATTCATTCATTCATTCATTCATTCATTCATTTTTAATCTCTCATGTTCACATTAGTTGTCCACAGAGTTTTGCAACAATATGAAAAATCTAGTAAGAATGTATATCATGGATACTGTGTGATTCATCCCTAGACTGCTAAGCCCAACTACCGAGGGCTACAGTAGAATTCTTTACTACATATAAGGACAGCAAGCACACAAAGGCAATGTCAATGCCAATGACTGCATCATGGGGCATACAACTTTTGCTCTTGTTTTGGCATGATATACCAGTAGAGGCATAATCAACAAAGTAGAAAATAACGAAAATTTAAAAGATGTATGTTCAGAAGATCAAACCCGACAACCCCATATGAAAATAAAAACCAACCTGACAGAAATTTGAGAGAAAAGAATGGGGAATTATCATTTCTGTTAGAAACTCAGAAGATTATGCTTTGAAAGATATTAGCTTCCATTACCCGGTTCCAAAGAGAATCTTACAATATTATTTCTTCGAAAACATTTTAGTGGATTTTCACATACTTTAATTCTGCAAACTGAAGCCTAACCTGTGTTTCTCCTCTGCTGTGGTCACTCACTAGCAGGATCTTCAAACCTAAGTCACTTCCAGACTCCCAGACTCATGTTCACCTTATATAAGCCAAGGCTAACAAGGCCAGATCCATCTGGTTCTCAGGGTCTCTAGTAGACATGTGCTTAGTGAAGCATAAAGAATTTTAAATCTGTGAGCTATTAGAAGGCATTCAAGACTCATTTCTTTATCTCTAATTATTGGCTCCATCTCTAAGTCTTGGGAAATATCTTTTGAAAATTTAAAAAGAGGCACAATTTTTCAGTTATTCTAAAGGTTTCTTAGGCTAAGAACCTCATTTTGCAGATAAGGGAAATGGAACCCATGGTTTGTGACTTGCCCATATTTGCACAGTAAGTAATCTAATTATGAGAAGAGAAATTTGAACCAAGACCTTCTGTCTCCAGAGCTGTTCTCCCCACTCCTACGGCCCCCACAGAACCACTTTGTGTTTTTACATTCATTGTTTTCATCCCCAAATATGTTCCATCCCTGTCTCCTACTCAGATTAATTCATTTCACACACACACACACATACACACACAGTCATGCACACACACACACACACACACACACAAAGAGGCAGAGAGAGAGAGAGACAGAGACGCACACTCAGAGAGACAGAGAGAGTGAGAGAAAGTTTTGGGGGAAAGTCTAACAGAATATGTTAGAGTCCACATCAAGGATCCCGTTTCCATGAGAACATGGGAAGGTTATCTATTTTTTCATCTCTTTCCTCAGGACTTGTTTGGTTTTTATAATTACAAAGTGATCAGTTCCTTTGTATTCCCTGCTCCTGCTTACTTCACATATCATTTTTCCTGTCCTAACAGGCTTCTTTGAATTTGGGACAGAATAATCAACCATTACATTGCATATTGCCTTTGGAAGAAACTGTCTCAAATTGATCTCCCCCACACTTCTTTCTAGTGTCATTTCCCAAACCTTGACCTCACTACCTGTCATTCAAAGGACATTTTAAACCATATACCATGTCCAAGACACTGTATTAGGCACAGGGGTATCCAAAGCCCAAAATACAATAAGTTACTGCCTTCAAGATCTTTACTTGGGGGAGAGAGAAAACATGTTCACAAACAAAAGTAGTGCAAAGAAAGTCAAATTTCCACATAAGAGCGAGCATGAGGAGAGCAGCTTCTCAAAAGAATAGCTATCAAGTTACTTTTATTTTATTTTAGCATAGCCCAAAACAGACTGGAATCCACTTGGCGTGAATAGGAACAAAATCCAAAGGTTCAGTAAATAATATAGTGAAACCAACTCTAGGGAATTGACTTTTAAATGATCAGAATTTAAGTAAATTCAACAAATATTTATTAAGCAGTTCTTTTGAGCCAACCATTTGCAGTGGGCCAGTCATTGTTCAAGGAAATAGGGATTCAAAGAAAAAATAATACAAGAGCAAAACCAAAAGCAAATAAACAATAAAAACAAACCTCCAAGTCCTCACATTTTACTGCACTCACATTCTGTCATGTCTGCTTATGGAAATCACTTGCTCCCTACCACTTCCTAAGATCCTTGTTGGCAAGAACCTCGCAATGCATCCTTCACACCAATGCTCATGAAATCTTTGTTTCATGTTAATTTCATGCACCAACTATCCATGTTACACATTGGTTTGTCAAAGTTTCTCTTTTATCATTCAGGAATGCTAATAAAATTTAGCACCTCCTATACTTTTGAAGCCTTATCTGCTAACCCTCTTCCTACTGATCCCTTCGCTAGGTTAAGTATATTGTACAATTAATTTTTTTTAATATTTTATTTTCCCAATTGCATGCAAAACAATTTTAACTTTTTTTTTTAGTTCAACATTCTATCCCTCTCTCACCTAACCTTCTCTTAGATCATAAGCAGTATAATACAGGTGTAATGGGAATGTTAATTTTTAAGATCTTGCCTGCCCATAGGCTTAAGTTCACCTGGAGCCTGTGGTAGGAGGCTTGTTTCTCAGGAGATACTTTGTGATTGGGGCAATGGGTCAAGAAGGTTGTTACATTCTCTGAGCCAGGAGAAGGCTATATAAGCCCAGATGGGAGGCTTTCCTTTGGGGCTTGCTTTGGGAAGTGTTGCGTGATTTGACCAGACCAGACAAGACTCTGTGTAGTTGTTGAGAGCCCCTTGGCTTTGAAAACCCAGATGTTGGTGCTTCCTTCTCTGGTAACTGTGATTAGGTATGGATGTATGTAATGGTTAGGACAGTTTGGAAGCCTGTCTGCTTGAAATGTTTCTGTCTGTATACTCTGAAGTTCGGGGTGCTGACCTTTTCCCCTGAATGAGGTAAACTATATATGTTTGATTCATCAAAGTAAGCTTGTTAACCCATTTTGAGTTGCTTTCCTTTAGCAAAGTAGATATAAGAAACTGTGTTGGCAGCCACTCTGTGTATGCTAGGGTGCTTGCTGCTACAACAGGATAAACATGTACAATTGTGTGAAACAGTTCCATATTAGTCATTTTTGTGAGGAACAAAATAACTCAAACAAAAAAAGAAAGAAAAAATGAAAAATAGTCAGCTTCTGTCTCTATTCAGAATCCATCAGTTCTTACACTTGAGGCAAGTAGCATTTTTCATCATGAGTTTTTTGGGATTATCTTAGATCATTGTATTGCTAAGAATAGCTAAGTCATTCATGATTTTGTTCCTTCAGTACTGCTTTTACAGTATGAAATATTCTCCCAGTTTTTCTCATTTCACTTTGTATCAGTTCATGGAAATATTTCCAGGTGTTTTTAAATCACCCTGCATAGCATTTGTTATAGAACAATAAGATTCCTTTACAATCATATATCACAATTTGTTCAGCTGTTCCCCAATAGATGGTTATTCTCCCAATTTCCAATTCTTAGCCACCATAAAAAAGATCTTCTGTAATTATTTTTTCTACATAAAGGATATTTTCCTTTCCTGTTGATTTCTTCAGGATAAAGACTTAATAGTGGTATAGCTGCTGTTCAAATGATATGTACAATTTTATAACTCTTGCAGCATAGTAACAAATTGCTCTCCAAAATGGTTAGATTACTTCACAACTCCAGCAACAGTAGTACATTAGTGTCCCAATTTTTCCACATCACTTTTGTCATTTGACTTTTCCATTTTGTTAAACAATATGATCGATTTCAGGTGGTACCACAGAGTTGTTTTCATCTACATTTCTCTAATCAATAATGATCTAAAGCATTTTTTCATAGATAACTTTGATTTCTTAACCTGAAAACTTCATAGTGCTTGACCATTTATCAGTTGTGGAATTTTTATATTGCATTTTCATAAATTTGACTTAGCTCTCTATATATTTTTGAAATAAGATATAATCTCTTGAAACGTTTTCCTCTTTTCTGTTTTATTTCTAATTTTGTTTCTATTGGTCTTGTTTGTACAAAAACTTTTTAATTGTATGTACTCAAAATTATCCATTTTATATCTCCTAATGCTCTCTCTAGATCTTATTTGGTCCTATTTTCCCCCTTCTCTATATATCTGACAAGTAAACTATTCCATGTTCTCCTAATATGCTTATGGGATCACCTTCATATTAAAATCATGTACACATTTTGAACTTAGCTTTGTATATGGTATGAGATGTTGGTCTATACATATTTTATGCCATACTGCTTTTCACTTTTCCTAGCAGTTTTTATCAAATAATGAGTTTCTTTCCCAAAAGGTTTGACCTTTGGGCTTATCAAACACTAAAATACCATGGTCATTTATTACAATATATTTTGTACCTAACATCATATAACTCTCTATTTCTTAGCCAGAACCGGATTTTTTTAAAATGATGATCATCACTTTAAAATTCTGTTTGATATCTGGTACAGCTATGTCACCAATTTCACATTAAACATATTCTTCTTATATTCTTGAACTTTTGTTTTTCCAGATTAATTCGGTTATTATTTTTTCCAGTTCCATAATAATAATGGGAGTATGATTGGTATGCCACTGAATAAGTAATTAATTTAAGTAGAATTGTCATTTCATTATAATGTCTCAACCTAACCATGCATAATTAATATCTTTCCAGTTGTTTATATCTGCTTTTATTTGTATAAAAATTATCTTGCAATTATATTCACATAGTTCCTGGGTTTGACTTGGCAGGTAAGTTCTGAAGTATTTTACATTGTCTCCAGTTATTTTAAATAGAATGTCTCTTGTTGATGGACATTGGTGTTATAGAAATGTTGATTATTTATATGGATTTATTTTATATCCTGAAACTGTTATAAAGTTGTTTTTTCAACTAGTTTTTTAATTGATTCTCTATTATTTTCTAAGTATACTGTAATTTTTTGAATAATACTGGTGATAATTGGAATCTGTGTTTCACCTCAATTTTTTTGGAAAAGCTTCTAGCTTATCCATATTACAGATAATTCACGATGATGTTGTTAGATTATTACTTCACTTTCTAAGGAAAGCTCTATTTATTCCCATACCATTGAGTGTTTTTAATAGAAATGCATACTGTATTTCATCAAAATACTTTTTGCATCATTGGGATAATCTTATAATTTCTGTTGTTTTTGTTATTGATATAGTTATTTATGATGACAGTTTTTCTAACATTGAACCAGTCCCTAATTCCTAGTATAATCACATCTTGGGGTGACTAGGTGGCATAGTGAATAGAGCACCATCCTTGAGTCAGGTGGGCCTGAGTTCAAATTCGGCCTCAGGCACTTAACACTTACTAGCTGTGTGACATTGAGCAAGAAACTTAACCCTTATTGCCCTGCTCTTCCCCCTCCAAAAAGCAAAGGTAAAATAAAATAAATAAATAACATTTGGTCAAAGTGCCTGGTCCGTGTGATATGTGTAATCACCTTGCTATTATTTTATTTAAATTTTTGTATCAATATTCATTTCAGGAATTGGTCAATAGTTTTCTTTCTTTTTTTTTGATCTCCCTTATTTCTGTTTATATATAATAAACATAATTGTGTCATAAAAGGAATTTGGTCAGACTCCTTCACCAATTCTTTTTTTTTCAAATAGTTTATATAGTGTTGGGATTGATTATTCTTTAAATGATTGGTAGAATTCACTTGTGAATCCATCTGGGTCTAGTGAATTCTTCTTTTCCTTATGGAGTTTGTTGATGACCTGTTCAGTTTCTTTTTCCTCAGATAAGGTTATTAAGTATTATATGCCTTCTTCTCTTAATCTGGACAATGAATATTTTTGTGATTATTCAGGCATTTCCCTTAGATTGTCAGAATTTTTGGCATATAATCGGGCCAAATAGCTACGAACAAACATATTATTTTCTGACTCATCAGTGTTGACTTCACTCCTTTCGTTTTTGCGACTGGTGATTTAGTTTCCTACTTTTGTTTTTACTAAAATCAAACAATTTCTTAACTTTTTATTTAATATATTTATTTTTAGTTTGCAACATTCGGTTCTCAAGCTTTTGAGTTTTACATTTTCTCTGCGTCACCTCCCCTTTCCCCCACAGATTGCTCACAATTTGATATTGGCTCTACATATACATTCATAGTAAGCATATTTTCACATTAGTCATGTATAAATGTATAGAATGTATGCTGTCATGTATAGAATGAACTATGAAAAAGAAGAAAAAACAAAACAAAAGAGAGAGAGAGCAACTGTTAAGCTTCAATCTGCATTCAGATTCTGTAATTAGTTCCCTGGATATGGATAGCATTTTCCATCATGAGCCTTTTGGAGTTGTCTTAGAATCTTGTATTAGTTAGAAGAGCCAAATCTATCAAAGTCAGTCATCACATAATGTGACTGTGACTGTGTACAATGATTTCCTGCTTCTTCTCCTCTCACTCAGCATCAGTTCATATAAGTCTTTTCCGGTTTTTTATGAAGTTGTCCTGCTCAGCATTTCTTATAGTACAATTGTATTCCATTAGGTTCATATACCTGAACTTGTTTAGCCATTCCCCAATTGCTGGACATCCCCTCAATTTCCAATTCTTTGTCACCAGAGAAAGAATGTTTCCTTTTCCCATTTGTATGATCTCTTTGCGGTACATAACTAGTAGTGTTATTGCTGGATCAAATGTTATGCACATTTTTGTAGGCCTTTGGGCATAGTTCCAAATTACTCACCAAAATTTTTGAATCAATTCACACCTCCACCAACAATGCGTTAGTGTTGCAATTTTCCAAAATCTGCAAAATTTATATTTTTTGTGTTTTGTCACATTGCCAATCTAACAGTTGTGATATGGTACCTAAGTGTTGTTTTGATTTGGTTTTCTCTAATCAATGGTGATTTAGAGCACTTTTTCATATGACTATAGATATCTTTAATCTCTTCCTCTGAAAACTGCCTGATCATATTCTCTGGCCATTTATCAAGTAGGGAATGACTTGTATTCTTATAAATTTGAAATAGTTCTCTATATATTTCAGAAATGTGGCCTTTGTCAGAGACACTGGTTGTAAAATTTCTCTCCCAGTTTTCTGTTTCCCTCTTAAACTTTGTTCCATTGGCTCTGTTTGCACAAAAAACAAACAAACAAAAAAAAAGACCTAGCAATTTCATGTAATCAGAATTATCTTTTTTTTTTTCTATTAAGTTCTCTATCTCTTCTTTGGTCATAAATTCCTCCATTCTCCATAAATCTGATATCTAAACTGTTCCTTGCTCCCCTAATTTGCTTATAATATCAGCCTTTATATGTAAATTGTGTAACATTTGGACTTTATTTTGTTATACAGTATAAGATATTGGTATATGTCCAGTTTCTGCCGTGGGATTTTCCAGTTTTCCCAGTAGTTTTGTCAAATAGTGAGTTCTTATCCCACAAGCTAGAATCTTTCTGTTTATCAAAAAGCAGATTACTATAGTTGTTGACTACTGTGTCTTTTGTATCTAATCTATTTCACTGATCTGCCACCCTAGGACCTGGACAGGTAGAGGTAGGAGGGGTAGAGCTCCAGGTTGATCTGCGGATTGATGGCGGCTTCCCAGTCATGGTCGTAGTTCTGCCACACCCGAAAGAGGGACGAGGTGGTCATGACGGCTGCGGCTGCAGAGGTGAGGGAAGGGGGCAGCTGAGTGGGCTTTAGTGGAGGGGAAGGTGGAGAGATGGCCAAGGGCGGCTCCGGCTGGGGATCGAGCAGAGGGTTCCATTCCAGGCCTGTTGAAGCAAGAAACCGCAGCGACTCCCCTTCCCTGAGCTTCTGGCGTAAGTATCATTTTTGTTACATAAAAAGAATTCGGTAGAACTTTCTTCACCTATTTTCCGAAACAGTCCATAGAGTACTGAAATTAATGTTTCTTTAAATGTTTGATAGAATTGTGAGTCCATCTGCCTTGGACATTTTTTCCTAGGGAGTTCACTGATGGCTTGTTCAATTTCTCTTTCTGAGATGGGGTTATTTAAGTATTTTACTTTCTTTTCTGTGAATTTGGGCAATTTATATTTTGTAAATATTCAGTCATTTCACTACAAATGTCAAATTTATTGGCATATACTTGGTCAAAAAGGTTCCTAATAATTGCTCTCTAAGTTCATCTTCATTATTGACAAATTAATCCTTTTCATTTTTGATACTAGTAATTTGCTTTTCTTTTTTTTTTTAATCAAATTAACTAAAGATTTATATATTTTATTGTTTTTTTTCATAAAACAAGCTCTTAGTTTTATTTATTAGTTCAATAATTTCCTTAATTTCAACTTAATCAATCACTCCTTTGTTTTTCAGTATTTCTAATTTGATATTTATTTGAGAATTTTTCATTTCTTTTTTTTTTAGCTTTTCTTAGTTGTGTTCCCAATTCATTGCTTTCCATTTTCTCTATTTTATTCATGTAAACATTTTGAGATATAAAACATCCCCTTAAAACGACTTTGGCTGAATCTCATAAGTTTTGGTATATTGTCTCCTTATAGTTCTCTTGGATGAAGTTATTGATTGTTTCTATGATTTGGTGTTTGACCCATTCATTCTTTAGGATTAGATTATTTAGTTTGCAATTGATTTTTTTTTAATCTATCTTCCCATGGCCTTTTTTTTTTTTTTACTATAGTTTCTTTTATTATTCCGTCATGATCAGAATATCATGCATTCAGGGGCAGCTAGGTGGCACAGTGACTAGAGCATTGGCCCTGGAGTCAGGAGGCCCTGAGTTCAAGGCCGACCTCAGACACTTAACACACACACACACACACACACAAATTAGCCCTATGACCTTGCACAAGTCACTTAACCCCAATTGCCTTCCAAATAAAGAAAAAAAGAAACAAAAAAGAAAAGCATGCATTTAATATTTCTTCATTTCTGGATTGGATTGTGAGGCTTTTATGCCCTAGTACATGGTCAGTTTTTGTGCAGGTGTCATGTCCCATTGAGAAAAAGGTATATTCCTTTTTATGCACATATGATTTTCTCCAGGGGTCTACCCTATCTAGCTTTTCTAAGATTCTAATCATCTCCTTATCTTCTCTCTTTGTTTATTTTATAGTTAAATTTATTAAGTTCAGAGAGGGGGAATTTGAGGTCCCCCACTGGTATAGTTTTGCTGTCAATTTCTACCTGTAATAACCTCCCCTCAAACACTCTGGATGGCATAATGCTTCATGTATGTGTGTTTACTAATGGTATTGTTTCATTTTCTAGAGTATTTTTTAGCAGGATATAGTTTCCTTCCTTATCTCTTTTAATGAGATCTGTTTTTGCTTTTCCTTTCCTGAGGTCAGGATTGCTGCCCCTGCTTTTTTTTTCAGATGAAGTATAATATATTCTTCTCTAGCTTTTTATCTATTCCTATGTGTCCTTCTGTTTCAAATGTGTCTCTTGTAAACAACATAGTGTGGGATTATGACTTTTAATCCATCATCTATCCACTTCCATTTTATGGGAGAGTTCGTTCCATTGACATTCACAGTAACTAGTACCATTTATGTCTTTCTTTCATCCTTTCCATCCTTACTATAGTTTTGCTTTTGACCACCGCTTCCCTCAATCTGTCCTCCCTTCTATCAGTCCCCCTCCCTTTCCTTTCCCTTTTGCCTTACTGATTATTCCCTCCTTCTATATCTCCCTCCATTTTCTTTCCCATTTTCCCTCCAACTGCCTACAGGAAAAATTAGATTTCTATACCTGAGTATGTTGTTCACTCCTTTAGTCAAATCTGATGAGAGTAAAATGCGAACAATGCTCATCACCCTCCTTTCTTACCCTCTATTTAATATGTCTTTGTACTTTTCATGTGATGTAATTTACCGTTTCCTGCCTCCTCCTTTTATCTTCTTCCATTATAAAGTTTTTTTACAGCACTTAATTGGGTTTTTTAACCTCACATCAAAATCAACATACATTCATCCCCTCTTTCTATGTATTTCCCTTCTATATGATATAAAAAATATACATTTTTCAAGAGTGTAAGCACAGTAAGCACCATCTTTTCATGCAGAAATACAAACAGTTTCTCATTATTGAATTATATTTTTCTTTTACTCTTCCTTTCCTGTTTATTTTTCTATGCCTTTCTTGAGTCTTGTATTTGAAGATCAAAATTTTACACGGAGGTCTGTTTTTTTCATCAGTAAAGTCTGGAACTTCCCTATGTCATTGAATGTCCATCTACTTCCATGAAAAATTATGTTCAGTTTCACTGGATAATTGAGCCTTGGTTGTAACCTAATTTTCTTTGACTTATAGAATATCATATTCCAAGACTTCTGATCTTTTAATGTAAAAGCTTCAAGGTCTTGCATAACACTCACTGGGGTTCCACAATATGTGAATTGTTTCTTTATGGCTGCTTACAGAATTTTCTCCTTATTCTGATAATTCTGGAATTTGACTACAATATTCCTTGGCATTTTCAATTTAGGATCTCTTTTAGAAGATAATCGGTGAATTCTTTTGATGACTACCCTCTCATTCTAGGATTTTTGGGCAGTTTTCTTTGATGATTTCTTGAAAGATACTGTCCTGGCTCTTTTTTTATCATGGTTTTTATCAATTAGATTAATAATTCTTTAATTATCTCTCCTGGGTCTGTTTTCCAGCATGATTATTTTTCCAATGAATTATTTTATGTTTTATTCTATTTTTTCATTCTTTAGATTTTGTTTGACTCATTCTTGATGTCACATAGAGTCATTAGCTTGCACTTCCCCAAGTCTAATTTTAATTACCTTCTTCAGTTAGTTTTTTTTAACTTCCTTTTCCATTTGGTCAATTCTACTTTTTAAGAAGTTGTTTTCTTCAGTATATATATGGAGAGAAAGAGAGAGAGACAGAGACAGAGACAGAGACAGAGACAGAGAGAGAGAGACAGAGACAGAGACAGATAGATCGATAGATATTTCCATTTTCTTAATTTATTTTTTACGTTTTCATCTATCTCTTATATCTATTGTGTATTTTTAAAGTTTTCATCTATCTCATATCTATTGAGCTTTTCCAAGAAGGCTTTTTGGGCTTGAGAACAGTTCATATTCTACTTTGATTTTTTGTTATGGGTATAATGACCATTTTTTCCTCTCCTGGATTTGTGTTTTAATCTTTCCTGTCACCAAGATATTTCTCTATGATTGTTTTTTGTTGTTTCTTCCTGCTTATTTTCTTTGCCTTTTTTTCTGGCTCTTAAATTCCATCACTCCTTCTCGGTCTCAGGGAGCATTGTCCTAGACTTCTTGTGTTGGGGATTATGGGCCTGATTACTGACTTTCTGTGCTAGAGCCTCAGTTGCTGGCAGCTGGAGGTTGTAGTGGTCTGCTACTTTACTTGTTGCTGAGCTGGAGATGCTTGTGGTGGCTGGTGTATCTGGTGTTGGTTCTTGCCTAACCCTCCATCCTGGGAATCAGAATCACCTGCTTCTGTGCTTTGGTGGGCGTTGCCACTGGCTTGCTGAAATACCTCTTGTCCTTTGTTGCTCCCCTTCAGTCACAGCAAGAAGGACCTTTCCTGTTTATTCCCCTTAACTCCTGAACTAAAATACTGCAATACATCATCTTTCTGCTCTCTCCATGATTCAAGGATTTTTCTTGAAGCAATATTCTCTGGAGTTTTCAAAGTCTATAATGGAAGGTGAGAGCAACTTACTGCTTACTCCACCATCTTGGCTCCCAAAAATTTAATATGTGACTTTCTAACATTCAGTTTGTGGGCTGATGGCCCCAGGAGTAAGGAAGGAACTGCACTTCTCTCTCACCCAGTTCCAAGAGACCCCACTCTTGCACAAATTGGTCTGGGAATCAACAGTGCTGCTAACAATTAAGTCCCCTGGGCTCTGTTGTGGCCTGGCTATTTTCAGGTCTGTGCTGATGTAGTTCACATGCTAGACTGCACTCCTCATCTATTATAGTGCAACAGATGCTTCCTATATACTCTCCAGGTTGTTTTGGGCTGGAAATCTGCCATACTCTCTTTCCTAGAGGATTCCACTGGAAGAGCATATGCTCAGATTCACTTTCCAGAGGTGTTTCAAGGGATTTGGAGGTGAGCTCAGGTGAGTCCCTGATTTCACTCTGCCATCTTGGCTCCAGCTCCTCATTATTTATTTTATTGATTTTCTTTCAATTTTATTAATCTTTTGATTATAAGGATTCCCAGTTTGGTGGCTAATTGGGAATTTTTGATTGGTCCTTTTTATTTTTTTGGTTGTTGTTATTGAGGCCCAATTACTTGATCAATATTCTATATTTTATTGATATAAGTATTTAGAGATATAAATTTTCCCCTAAGTACTACTTTGGTTGCATTCCATAAATTTTGTTGTTTTCACATTGTTGACATTCTTTTATCTTCTTTAATTAAATTTTACGTTTATTTTTTAGTTTATATTATTCATTTCCACAAGATTTTGAGTTATAAATTTTCTCCCTGTCTTTCCTTTACCCAACACCCCAAAAGAGTGATACCAATGTATACCCTCTACCCCATCTGCTCTCTCCTGTATCCTTTCCCATCCCCCCTCTGATTTTCTAGTAGGGCAAGATGGAGCTCTATATCCCAGTGCCTATATATATAATTTCCCAGTTTCATGTAACAATAATAATCATAAATTTCTTTAAACACTTGATTTTAAAACTTTGAATTCCAGATTTTTTCCCTTCCTCCCTCATCACTCACCCTTACTGGGAAGACAAACAATTAAATATAGGTTGTTCATGTGTAGCTAAGAAAAGCATTTCAATAGTGAAATATTGTGAAAGACTGACTATATTTCCCTCCATACTATACTGACACCCACTTGTTCTATTCTGTACTTTGACCCTGTCCCTTTTCAAAAATGTGTGCTTCAAACTTCCCTGCTCCCCAACCTGCTCTCCCTTGCAGCATCCCCCCTCTCATCCCCTTCCCACCTACTCTACTTCAGGTTGAGATACCATATTTAGTGTGTACTTCATTCCCTCCCTAAGACAAATTCAAGTATAGTAAGGTTGACTCATTCCCTTTTGCCTTCTGTTCTACCCCTCCATTATACCAGTTTTCCCTTGCCTCTTTTATATGAGATAAATTACCCCATTCTGTCTCCTCCCCCATCTCCTCTCATTATATTCCTCTGTCATCTCTTAATTTCATCTTTTAAATATCATCTTTTCTTATTCAATTGATACTGTGGGCTCTATCTATGTATCCCTGTACACATATACACACACTCAAATATGTATTCATATGCCCATATATCCTCTTATATAGACATATATATGTATGTATACATACATATATATTTATACACACACATATCTATTCCCTTTAACTATTCTCCTACTGAGAAATGTTTCATAAGTTACAATTATCAATTTTCAATGTAATAATGTAAATATTTCAACTTTGATAAGTTCCTGATGATTTCTTTTCCCTATTTACCTTCTTATGCTTCTCTTGCTTCTTGTATCTGAATGTCAAATTTTCCATTCACTCTGTTTTTTTCATCAAGAATGCTTGAAAGTCCTCTATTCTATTGAATGACCATATTTTCTCCTGAAACATGATACTCAGTTTTTTTCTGGATAAGTGATTCTTGGTTTTGATCCCAGTTCCTTTGACCTGTAGAATATCATATCCAAAGACCATCAACCCCTCCCTCAGTGTAGAAGCTGCCAGATCTTCTCTTATCCTCATTGTGTTTCCACAATATTAAATTGTTTCTTCCTAGCTGCTTATAATATTTCCTCATTGGTCTGGGAACTCGGGAACCTGGCTATAATATTCCTAGGACTTTTTTTGCGGGGGTGGGGTATTTTTCAGGGGGTGATTAGTGGATTACTCAAATTTCTATTTTGCCCTCTCATTACAAAACATCAGGGCAACTTTCCTAGAGAATTTCTTGAAGGATGATTTCTAGGTTCTTTTTTTTTGATCATGGCTTTCAGGTCGTCCAATAATTTTAAAATTATTTCCTGGATCTCATTTCCAGGTCAGTAATTTTTCCAATGAAAATCCAATTTTTTTCATTTGTTTGGATTTTTTGATAGTACCTCGATTTCTCATAAAGTCACTAGCTTCCATTTGCCCCAATCTAATTCTGAAGGAATGATTTTCTTCAGTGAGCTTTTGAGATTCTTTAACTTTTTGGAAAATTCGGCTTTTTAAGGCATTCTTCTCCTCATTGCATTTTTGAGCCTCCTTTGCATTTGAGTTTGTCCATTTTTTAAGGTATGATTTTGCTCAGTCAGCTTGTTGACTCACATTTCATAGTTTTCTTGCATCATTCTCATTTCTCTTCCAAATTTTTCCTCCATTTCTCTTATTTGGTTTTCAAAATCCTTGTTAAGCTCCACTATGGCCTGTTACCAGCTCAAATTGTTTGGAAGCTTTTGTTGCAGGAGTTCTGAATTCATTGTCTTCCTGCTGTTCCATTATTTGATCCTTTTTGTTCTCAAAATACAAGTCTAATGTTGGATTGTTCTGCTTGCTTTGCTTCCTTTGATGGCTAATATTGCCACTCAGTTACTTGACTACAGAGCTTTTTTCCACAGTAGAATTATGCTACCAGAGATGGGATCTTTTTCACAATCACTGTGGTTTTCATACCTGATGGAGATATTAGTTGTATGCCCTTTCTGAAGCCTCCACACACTCTGGCAAACTGGTCACACAGCCCAGGACCTTCACACTAGATTGCAATCCAGATCCATGCAGGTTGAAGCAAGAGTGATTACCCTTCAAACTTGTTGCTTGGTCCTCCTACAATCTGCATAACAGGATCTCTCAAACAGAAACATGGTGGTGGCTGCATGGCCCTGGAACCTTAGCCACTTCTCCCTCCAGAAGGTAAAGGCTGAACCACACTCCTGAACTCCTGCTTCCCAAAGTCCACACTGCACTGTCCTCTCATTTTGTCCTTAGCACCTATGTATTGATAATTCTGGAAACTGCCACAGCTGCTGGTGATGTGAAGTTGCTCCAGCCATGGCTGGTTGTGGCTGCCCTGAGGCTAAAACCTCTGGCTCAGGCAGGACTGGACTATATTTCCAACATGGTCTGCTGGACCCTTCCTGCTGGCCTGTGGGGCTATCTTCAGTGGAAGATATGCTTCTCTCTGTCATTTTGTGGGTTCTGTAGCTCAAAAGTTTGTTTAAAATAATGTTTTTACATGAATTGGAGGAAGTGCAAGCGGGAGCTGCATGGAAGTTCTGTTTCTACCCTTTATGCTTGTTTTGTGTGAGAAAATTTACTCCATTCCATCTCCACATTGCCTCTTACCCCAGGGCAATTTTCTTTTTTACCCTGATGATATTGTCCCATCTGTTTCACCTCACCACTACACACTCAATCTATTTATACTCCTTCTAAATGCCCTTATATTATTAAACATCTTAAGAGTTAGAAATATCATCTTCCATTTTTATATCTTGCCATATTGCAAACATTTTATTCTTATTAAATCCCTTATGTTTTCTCTCTCTCCTGTTTTTTTTTTCTTTTTATACTTCTCTTGAAAGTTCATTCTTATTTCTTAACCTGACTCATGTTGTTTCCATTGCCTGAAATGGCCTTTCTCATCTCAAAATAAATAAATCCTACTAATTTTTTATGGTTCATTTGAAGGCCAAACACCAACATCAAGCTGTCTTTCTTTTCTAGTAGTAGTATATGCATTTGATTTCAAGTATGTAGTTTACACACTTATGATTAAGCAAAATTAGATTGTAAAAACATATAGAAATGTCATAATAAGCATTATTATATAACATAACTGACTCTAGTGTTATAAGCATATTGATGGAACTGGTGAGGAAGAAACATTGAAAAGGACAACAGCCAATGGCATTTTTTTTTCTTTTTATCCAAACCAAAACTCATAATGGCAATTCTTATAAGAAACACAGAGGAGAGAATACTTTTACTATTTTTTTTGGAATCACTTCCTTTGGATTTTAATGAATTAGACAGGAAAGTTAACAGTGCATGCATTTTTGCCAATCACCTTTTTTAAAGCAAAAGTTATAGGAAATTATGCTGCTCACAATGGGAATCTGCCTTTGATACCTATGCAAGAACTGCACTAAACTTTAATTCACTTATTGGAGATTGGCATGTGTTGGGCAAATTTCTGTTATGTAAAAGATGTCCACTAAAGCCTGAGTGAGACTTTGATGGGTTAATAATTTTTCATCAGCAACAGCAACAGGCACTGCATTTTCCCCTATCTCCCACAGTCAGTTTAAGTTCTGTAGTTTTTCTTTACAATTCAAGGTGGCCAAAGAGGACTTTCTAGAAAACAACACAATAAAATTCTCAACCAGGCACTTAAAATCCTATCTATTCCAAAGTCACAGAGAATCAGTGGGGCACATTCTTCTCTTTGATGAAGGAAGTAACTGTTTCTTTAAAATGCTTATAAACTAATGGAATCTTATTTTGCATTTTGTTTGTATCGTATCATTATTTTATATTTGTTTCTGTCTGTCTACTTGATTGCCATTATACCTTTCTATTAAGGTGATATAAACATTATGCAATATATAATATGTGCCCAAATTGTCCTTTTTTACCTCATCACACTGATCTCTGGTCATATTGCCATCCCATTAATCATGCTACTTGTCATGCAATTTAACAATTGATTGTATTAAAATATGTATGTGCATATATATATATATACATATATATGTGTATATATATGACATGCATACACACATATACTACTTGCATGCATAATCCATATCTATTCAGTTATTGCCTTTATTAGGACAATAATATTCTGCCACATCGCATGTGTATGTAGATAAATGATTAGATAGATAGATAGATAAATGCATACATACATACATATTTAGGTCAATAGATACAGCATTAGACTCATATTATTAATTTAAGATCTTACCTCAGATACTATCTGTGCGATCCTAAGCAAGTCACAACACTTTTTGCCTAAGTTTCTTCATCTGTGAAATGAGCTAGAGGGAAAAGGTATATTACTCCAATATCTTTACCAAGAAAACTGCAACATCACAGTTGCAGTTGCCAAGAAAACAACATCACAGTGATTCAGATATGACTGAAAAATTTAAAAAAAATCTGATTCTTCAGGTAGATCCTCATTTACCACTTGACTATTCTCATTTTAGACTTCTTTGGCCTTTCACCATGCCCCCTGCTCCTTTCACCCCTTTACAAAATTCATCATAGAGGAATTTCATCAAATTATGGATAGGATGGTTTAAGACAAATCTTGGAAGACTTATATGAAATGATGGAAAATGAATTAAACAGAACCAGTAGAACATTGTTCATAAGACATCAGTTTGTAATGATGATTCACTGTGAAAGGCTTAGCTACTTTGATCAACAGAATAAGCCAAGACAATTGTAAAGGACTTAGGACAAAAAGTGCTTTCCATCTCCTGAAAGAGAAATGATGAATCCTGAGTGGAGATAGACACCTGAGAAATTAGGAAACAGGAAATTACAATGGGAAGGAAGGAGGCTGAGAAGGGGAAGGGGAAGGCAAGAAAATCGATCAGAGCTTATAATAGCGAGCAAGAGTAACCAAATACAGAGGACAAAAAGGACTCTATAGTCACACGTGAGATCATAGAAAGAAATATAAACTGGCCTCAAGCCCAAAAAGCATTTTGGAGGAGCTCAAGAAAGATTTTAAAACCAAAATTAGGAAGGTAAAGATAAATTTAAATGTATAGTGACTAAATTGGAAAAAAAAAGTCTCACTGAAGAAAACAAATTCTTAAAAAGTAAAATTTGTGAACTAACTAAAGAAAATACCTCCCTAAAAAGGACCTTCAAAATCTAACCAAAGAAAATAATTCACTAAAAATTAAAATCAGTCAAATTGAAGCTCAGGACTCTATGATGCACCAAGAGGCAATCAAGGAAAACATGAAGACTGAAAAATTAGAAGAAAGTGTAAAGTATCTCATTAGAAAAACAATTGACCTGGGGAACAGATACAGGAGAAATAACTTAAGAATTATTGATCTACCAGAAATTAATGATGAAAAAAGCAGCCTGGACAACATACTCCAAGAGATTTTCAAAGAAAACTGTCCTGAAGTTCTAGAATCAGAAGGTAAAATAGTTATCGAAAGAATTCACCAGAGTCCTCCTGAAAGAGATCCCAAATTGAAAATTCCAAGAAATATAGTAGCTAAATTAGAGGGTTATGGAGAAAATGCTGCAAGCAGCCAAAAATAAACAATTCAAAAATTATGGAAATACAGTCAGTATTACAAAGGACCTTGCAGCTTTTACATTAAAAGATCGGAGGGATTAGAATTTGATATTTCATAAGGCAAAAGAGCTGGAACTGCAACCAAGGATCAACTACCTGGTAAAACTGAGAATAATCTTTTAGGCAAGGAGATGGTCATTTAATGAAATAAGGGTCTTCCACACTTTCCTGATGAAAAAGCCAGAGCTCAATGAAAATTTGACCTCTAATTACAAGACTCAAGAAAGACATAAAAAAAGTAAACAAGGAAAACACACACTCACACACACATACACACATACGCACACACAGACATGCACAAAACTTGGGATGCAATAAGAACAATTTACATCCATATATGAGATTCTGATCCTGTTAATATTGAAATTTATATGATTATCATGCTCTTTAAAAGGGCTATACATAGATAGAGGGTATGTGTATAAAGGAAATAATCTGATGATTAAAAAATACTTATTAAGGGGTTCAAAGTGATGGTGATGGGAGAAAAGGAAAGGTAAGGCAAAAAAGGTAAAATATGCCTACTAAGAGGCATAAAGTCATACTATAATAGAGGAGAAGGAGAGAAGCAGATGAACATCATTTGGACGTTAGTCTCATTGGTTCTGTTTCAAAGAAGGATAAGCATAGTCAATTAAGTTTAATATTCTAATGTGAAAAGATACAAAAACTCATTATAATAGAGGGAAAGGAGGTAGGGAGAAGAACTCTGTATGAAATTTACCCTCATTGATTTGGGTTCAAAGAAGGAGTAACATACTCTGATAAGTATAAAAATCTACTGTGCCCTATAGGTAGTAGAAGGAGTAAGGGGGAGGATAGGAGGATGGGTTAGAAGGGAGGGAAATAGTAGTAAGGGCAGAGGGTAAGTAAAGAAGGGGGGGTCACAGGGAGGGAATAATGAGGGAGGCAGTGGTCAAAAGTAAAGCCCTTAAGGAGGGGAAGGGAGAAGGAAGAAAAACAAGCATAAACCGGGGAAGGAACAGGATGGAGGAAAAGAGACAGATAGTAATCATTACTGTGAATGTGAATGGCATGAACTCTGCCACAAAACCATAAAACAGAGAGGGATAGCAAAATGGATTAAAAACCATAATACTACAATATGCTGTCTATAAGAAACACATTTGAAACAAGGGGATATGCACAGGAAAAAATTAAAAGTCTGGTGTAGAATATATTATGCTTCACTTAAAGTAAAAAACAAGGGTAGCAATCCTTATCTCAGATTTTAAAAAAGCAAAATATAGATCTAATTAAAAGAGATAAGGAAGGAAGCTATATCTTGCTAAAAGTCACCATTGAGAATGAAGCAATATCATTACTTAACATATATGCATGAAGTAGTATAGTGTCCAAATACCTAGAGGATAAGGTAAGGGAATTAGAGAAAGAAATAGATAGGAAAACTATACTAGTGGAGGACCTTAACCTCCCCCCTCTCTTAACTTGATAAATCTAACGTCAAAATAAGCAAGAAAGAAGTTAAGGAAGTGAACAGAATTTTGGAGAGTCTAGATATGAAAGATCTCTGGACAAAACTGAATGGGGTTAAAAAGGAATATACCTTCTTCTCAGCGATGCATGGTATGTACACAAAAATTGACCATGCACTAGGCTATAAAAACCTCACAATTCAGGGCAGAAAGGCAGAAATATTAAATGCATCATTCTCAGAACATAATGCAATAAAAACCATATGCAATAAAGGGTCACGGAAAGATAGACTAAAAATTGATTGGAAACTAAACAATTTAATCCTAAAGAATGAGTGGGTCAAACAAGAAATTATAGAAACAATCAGTAACTGCATTCGAGAGAATAACAATAATGAGACAACAAACCAAAATTTATGGGATACAGCAAAGGCAGTTTTTAGGGGAAGTGTTATATTCCTGAGTGCATACATGAATAAATTAGAGAAAAGGGAGGTCAATGAATTGGGCATGCAATTGAAAAAGCTAGAAAAAGAACAAATTGAAAATCCTCAATTAAATACTAAATTAGAAGTAATGAATACCAATGGAGAGATTAATAAAACTGAAATTAATACAACCATTGAATTAATAAATAAAACTAAGAGCTGGTTTCATTAAATATATATTTGATACACCCTTAGTCGATATGATAAAAAAGAAAGACAATAAAATTATGAGTATCAAAAATGAAAAGGATAAATCTACCTCCAATGAAGAGGAAATTAAAACAATAAATAGCACTAATTTTGCCCAATTGTCTGCATATAAATTTGATAATCTTAGTGAAATGGATGAATATTTACAAAAATATATGTTGCCCAGATTAACTAAAGAGGAAGTAAATTACTTAAATAACTCCATCTCAGAAAAAGAAATTGAACCATCCACCAATGAACTCCTTGGAAAACATCTCCAGGGACAGGTGGATTTATTAGCAAATTCTATCTACCATATTCAGAACAGTTGATTCCAAAACTCTACAAACTTTTTGGCAAAATTAGTGAAAGAGTCCTACAAAATTCTTTTTATGACACAAATATGTTACTGATACCAAAGTCATGAAGAGATAAAACAGAGAAATAAAATCATAGACCAGTTTCCCTCATGAATATAGATGAAAAAATTCTAAATAAAATATTAGGAAAAATACTGCAGCAACTTATCACAATAATAATACATTTTAATCAGGTAGGATTTAGTCCAGTTGTGCAAGGATGGTTTAATATTAGGAAAACCATCAGTATAATTGATCATAGCAACAATAAAACTAGCTGAAAACTCATGATTATGTCAATAGATGTAGAAAAGGCTTTTGACAAAATACAACATCCATTCCTATTAAAAACACTAGAAAGTATAGGAATAAATGGAGCCTTCCTTAAAATAACAGATATCATCTATTTAAAGTCATCAGCAATTATTATATGTAATGGGATAAGGTAGAAGCATTTCCAATAAGATCAGAGGTGAAACAAGGATGTCCACCATCTCCCCTCTTATTCAATCTGGTTTTAGAAATGTTAGCAGTAGCAATTAGATTCGAAAAAGAAATCAGAGGAATCAAATTAAACAAAGAAGAGACCAAGACTAAAACTCTTTATAGAGTTTTTAAATTTAATTTAATTTCTAATTAAATCCAACAGCAAGAGTTAGGAGAAATACCATTTAAAATTACTGTGCACATTATAAAATATTTGGGAATCTACCTAGCAAAACAAACCCAGTCCCTATATGAACACAACAACAAAACACTTTTCACACAAATAAAGTCAGATCTAATTCATTGGACAAACATCAATTGCTCATTGCTGAGTAGAGCTAATATAATAAAAATGACAATTTTACCTAAATTAAATTACATATTTAGTGCCATGCCAATAAATTTACCAAAAATTGCTTTATAGAACTAGAAAAAATAGTAACAAAATTCCTTTGGAAGAACTAAAGATCTAGAATATCAAGGGAATTAATGAAAAGAAATGCTAGGGAAGTTGGCCTTGCTATACCACATTTTAATCTGTATTATAAAGCAGCAGTCACCAAAACTACTTGGTACTGGCTGGCAAATAGAGCAGTGGATCAATATAATAGACTGGGAACACAAGGCTCAGCAATCAGTGAATACAGTAATCTACTGTTTGATAATCCCAAACACCCCAGTTTTTGGGATAAGATCTCTCTATTTGACAAAAACTGCTTGGAAAAGTATGGCAGAAACTGGGTATAGACCATTATTTAACACCATATAACAAAATCAACTCTAAATGGGTGCACAATCTAAGTATAAAGGCTGATATTGTAAGCAATCTGGGAAAGCAAAGAATAGTTTACCTTTCAGATTTATGGAGAGGGGAAAACTTTATGACCAAACAAGAATTAGAAAGCATTATAAAGTGCAAAATAGATAATTTTGATTACATGAAATTGAAAAGCTTCTGTAGAAACAAAGCCAATGTAACCAAAATTAAGAGGGAAGTGGGAAATTGGGGAAGATTTTTTATAACCTATGTCTCTGATAAAGGACTCATTTCTAAAACATACAGAGAATTGAGTCAAATCTATAAGAATACAAGTCATTCTCCAATGGATAAATGGTCAAATGTTATGAATATCCAGCTTTCAGAGGAAGAAATTAAAGATATCTTTAAGCATATGAAAAATGCTCTAAATAACTATTGATTAGGAAAATGCAAATCAAAACATCTCTGAGGTACTACATCTTGCCAGTCAGATTGGTTAAGTTGACAAAACAGGAAAATGACAAATGCTGGAGAGGATGTGGACAAATTGGAACACTAAGGCATATTTGGTGGAGTTGTGCCTGATTCAACCATTCTGGAGAGCAATCTGTAACTATGCCCAAAGGGCTATAAGTAATTTCTTTCCCTTTGTCCCAGCTATATACCACTTCAAGGGTTGTATCCCAAAGATATCATAGAAGTGGGAGGAAGACCTATATGTATAAAATATTTATAGCAGCTCTTTTTGTGGTGGCAAAGAATTGGAAATTAAGGGGATGCCCATCAATTGTGGAATGGCTAAACACGTTTCACTATATGAATGTAAGGGAATATTATTGTCCTTTAAGAAATGAGAAGCAGATGGATTTCATATTTACCTGGAGAGCCTTATACAAACTAATGCCGAGTGAGAAGAGCAGAACCAGGAGAAATTTCTACCCAATTACAGACACAATGTGTTTGATGACCAACTTTGATAGACTGGACTCTTCTCAGCAATGCAGGATTATAAGTCATCTCCAAAAGACTCATGATGGAGAGAGATGTCTACATTCAGAGAAAGAACTAGAAAGAAGAGAGTTTGAATGCAGACTGAAGCAAAATACCTACTCTCTGTCTTTTCTTGTTTGGTTTTGTTTCCTCATTCCCATTGTTCATTCCATCCAATACAATCCTTCTTTATAACCTGACTAATGTCTAATGTGAAATTGTTTGCAGATCCTGTACTTGATTGTATGCCACCATGGAGGGGGAGGGGAGAGAGGAGGAGGAAATAGGAAACCCAAGGAATTGTGAAATTTAATTCTGTAAACCAAAAGTAAACAAACAAATTAATAAAGACTAAAAAATTAAAAACAAACAAAAAAGAGAATTCTAATGTGACAGCAATTTCATGCCTTCTAAAACAACCGATTTCACTTTTTAGCAATCCAGTTGTTGTAGAAAATCTTTACAAATAGGTGAGAAAGTAATATCTTTCCTTTTTGTACAGATGATAAAAATAAAGCCTGAACAGTTTAAATGTTACTCTGATATGGTCACATAAACAGTTCATGGCAAAGTATGCTTATCGTGGCTCTGAGACAACTCTTTCCCATGTGTGAAACCCTTCTAATAGCCAGAAGCAGTCCAAATATAAAGCTCCATTGAAAGACTAACAACAATGGACTTAGCCACATTAACATGGGCTTAAAATAAAATTGACATGCATTCCCTATTAGAAAACCTGCTAATTTCCCTTGCTCAAATTTAGATCCTATTGAACACCTGGTTTATTAGTAGTCTAGACCAGCCACAGATTGGTTCTTCTACATGCCCCATTGGATTTTGATGCCTAATTCTGATCCATACTTTTGATTCTAAGAGAATCCTCTAAGATGAGAGCCTTCCTTTCTTGCCCTCTTCCTCTTCTTCCTCTCCCTCCCACTTTCCCTTCCTTCTCTCCAGTAACTAACTCTTTTACCCTGGATAACCAAGTTCTTCCATATGCTTGTGCAAAAACTTTACTTCCCACACCAGAAGCATTACTGTATTTCTTAACAGGCTAGTAAAATCTCATCCCATGACAGAGAGGAGTTTCAGTAATGATAACTGCTTTTTCACTGTATTTTTAAAATTTTTTCTATTTAGTTGTTTTTAGTCATGTCTTACTCTGTGACCCCATAATTTTTTTTTGAAAAATACTAAAGTGGATCACCTTTTCCTTCTCCAGCTCATTTTATAGGTGAGAAACAGAGACAAATACCATTAATGACCATGGTCTCCCAGCTAGTGAGTATCTGAAGCAAGCTTTGGACTCAGGAAGATCCATCTTCCTGACTTTGGACACACTGCATCACTTAGATAGTGCTGGGAAAATTAGCACAGAATGAAATATAAGAATCCATAGATAGCTACAGGTTCCCAGATTAATGAACTTTTTCAGTAAACATTAATAACTCTGAAAATGGATTAGTTTTCCCTTTATTCCTCTGAGACAGTCATTGATGCTTAATAGGGAATGAATAATTAATTAGGTATTAATGTCCAGAGAACCTACGACATTTCAAATTATACAATACATAGACTTTTCCATGAAATGTTGCAAGTGAAAGCATATATGATATTTCATTCATTGTGAAAATAGATCGGAGACCTGTCTACTCTGAAATTCTAGGATTTTGTGTTGCCTGTGCATTTCATGAACTAAAGAGATGCAAGTATTAGCAGGATTATTGCCTTCCTCTGAGAACCATCTAGTCACAGGATATATGAATTAGAAGGCTTATCAGTGGTCATAGTTGAACTCAATTTTAAACAATAATCCATTCTGCTAAATAATTGATAAGTGAGGATTAAGTCTTTCGTTGAAGCATTCTAATTAGAAGGACTTCACTACTTTCCCAATCAGTCCATTACATCTTTGAATTCTTCTCTCAGGAAATCTCCATTCAGATCCAGCTTACGTCTGTCTCATTGCAATGTCAGTTCATCAAGGGGCAGAGAACACTCATTCAGCATACAGAACTTGAGTTAAGCTTCTCCCAAACAACCAAGAAAAAGTGTGTGAACAGAGCTGAAGAATTGTGGTATCAAATTGCAATCTCTTGGTCTTCATGATAGCAAAAGGGGGAAGTGACTGTGCTACAAAGGATTGGCCATTGAGCTCAATAAAACTACCCACTCAGCGGACTTTATAAAGGAAGACATAAATGTTCTCTCTCTTTCTCTTTACCCCTCGTTTTACTTTATTCTGAAAGATTTATATTTTTATTTAAGAAGGGTGCAAATGAAATCCATCCCAGTGACATTGATATAATTGGTATTTGAGGGTCCAAAACACATCAGTGTATGAAATCCTAGGGACGCATTTAAATGACAATCTTCTTCCATTGGCCAAATGCATTCCTAAGAGCTCATGTATGAATAGCAAAATCAGATGCCAAAGAGAAAAGTGAGATGGGGGCAGGAAAATTTTGAATCAGAAAGAATTCAGTAAAGCATGCCTAAATAGTAGGCAATGAATTAAAATTATACCTGAAGGTCTGGGGAAAATGGATTGGATTGTATATGTGTCTACATGTTGAAGGAGAAGTGCATTTCCCATCATTATATTTGTATGTATTAAATCATAAAACAAGACACATCAATGACAAAACTTTTGGCAGGTGCTGAAATAGTGCACAGTAACTACCAATACCTTACCTGTAAATATTACCTATCTTGAAAATTTCCCCAACTCTCTGACCCTTAGGAGTACTTTCTTTTGAAATATTTTGCTACTCTGATGATGATGATGAAAATATTCTGTTATATCAGATGTACAAAGAAAATAAAAAGTTATCTGATCTGATGAGACCTGATCCCAAGTTACTGGCACAATGAATTTGACTTCTAAGAATGCCAATATTTCCTTAGCAGTAGCAAGAATAAAATTGAAAGTCAACTTGATTCACACACGTACAAATACACCCCAATATGCAGGGGCACACAAACACACACAGACCATTTAACTTGATCAGAGCTAGATCAATGGGTAATGTCTCTTGCAGTAAAGTTTAATCACAAAATGCAGCAAACATTAAGAGAAGAAACCTAGTGGTGAATCCATTTGATGATTGCATCAAGTAGCACAATGCACTTTCCCAACTGTGCGGCAATTTTGCCCTTAAATTGATTTTGTTGATAAATGTCCTTTTTATAGCTCCCTGTATTTCCCCCTTTTGGGGGGTCTCCTTTACCGGGCTGTTGACTTTCTTTTGATGTTTTTCTAGCATCATTCTCATTTATCTTCCCAATTGTTTCTCCACATCTCTTACTTGATTTTCAAAATCCATCTTGAGCTCCTCCATGCCCTGTAAACAATTCATATTTTTCTTGGAAGCTTTTGATGCAGGAGTTTTGTCTTCATTTACTTCTTCTGGTTCCATGTTTTGATCATTTTTGTCCCCAAAACAGGATTCTATGTTCTGATTGTGCTTCTCCTGCATGCTCATTTTGCCAGCCAATTACTTGACTTTTGAGCTCTTTGCCATGGTAGAACTCTGCTTCCCAAATGTAGAGAGCAATGTCCCAGATTTTTTTGCATATATTGTTAGAGGTATGAGGAGGGCACCCTCTCTATATACACCCAAGCTCTGGCACACAGCCAACACACCCCAGAACCACCACACAGACTGCAATCCAGATCCAAGCTGTTCAAAGCAAGAGTGATTATCCTCTGAATGGTCACTTGATCCCCCTATAATCTGCAGACCAGGAGCTCTGGGGGCAGCCATATAGCAACAGCTGCAGCCACCAGGTTTCCTCCACCTCTCATCCCTGGGGGCAGGGGCTAGACGGTGTTCTTCTGTCACCAAATTCCAACAAACTTCCCCACTGACCTTTTACTTTCTCTTTGCTGTTTATGGGTTGAGAAGTCTGGACACCTCCACAGCTGCTAGTTATTCACTGCTCTGGCCCATCTGTGGTGTGGGTTGTGGCCACCCTGGTCTGGTGGCAGGCAGTTCACAGACCCTTCCTGTAAGCCTGCCAGGCTGCCTTCAGCAGTAGATTTGTTTCTCTCTGTCATTTTTTGGGTTCTATAGCTCTAAAGTTTGTTTAGAGTCATATTGTACAGGTATTATTGGAAGTTTTTGGAGAGGGAGCTCAAGCAAGTTCCTGCTTTTACTCCTCCATCTTACCTCCACCCCTATGATCATCATTCTCACTCCATCTTTCAGAGTCATTGAAGTCCAATGTCAAGACAAAAGTCAGGATGACCAGTGATGACCTGAGATTCAATGGACAACCTTGGCATCTTCAGTATCTTACCAAGCTCTAAACTTCAACCACCTTCATCATAGTTGGAACAAATTAGTCTCATCCACCCATTTCACCTAGGAGAGTCTTCACCTACTTGGGGTACACATTCCCTTATCTCACCAATAGTGAGGCCTTTAAGTTACCTTCAACTTGATTTTATTCATCTGTCAAGATGGTTTGCTGGAGTGTGGCCACTGCACACACTACAGCTTCTTGGAGATACAGGTAACAGTTGAATGCCAGATAGAGATCTAAGGTAGTTGAACAGCCCTAAAAATGTCTCAGTAAGGCCTCACACCAGAGATGCTCATCCTCCTTGAACCCCCTACACACCATCTCCCTTACTAGAAAATTAAATTCTCATAGGCTCCTTGAGGACAGGAAGTATGTCTTGTTGACCTTTAAATATCTCAGAATGATTATATAGTATATAAGAAATTGTAAAATATTTTCAAAATATTCAATGAATAAATTAATGAACTAGCTATGAATAACAAATTAATTTGAAATTTTGGTCCATTCATCTTTAAAAAAAATCATTCCCCAATGTCTGCCTGATGGTCAAGGTCAACTGAACTCCATAAATCATCCTGAGCAATTTTCTTTTCAGGGTCTTATACAACCAAGCAGAGCTCTCTAGCAGCAATAGGATATTGGCACTTACTATAGACTAGGAAAAAATTAAAAAGCATTAACTACATCACTGAGCTGCAGCATCTCACTGATGATTCCTTTTGGTAGTATAATGTTAAAAGCCTTGACTTTGGAGATCATAATCTATCTCTGATGCATATTATCTTTGTGAATGTCAGTTAGCTATGGCACTGTCTAGGACCTTACCTTCCATTTCTCGCTCAATGATTCTAGAGTTCAGTCAAATACATTAGCAAGGACATGTATGGCCAGAAAAGCAAAATAATCCCAATTCAAGCTGGCATAGCCCTTTAAGGTTTGCAAGATGTTTTACACATATTCTATAATTTGAGCCAATCCATAGGAGGAAGATGATTTTTTTCAATTCCATTTTATACATCAGGAAACTGAAACAGATAGAGATGAAATGAGTTACCTAGGTTCATAGCACAAATAATAAATGTCCTAGATTGGATTTAAGTCTAGTTCTTCCTTATTTCAGGTGAAACTCTCTGTCCACTGCACTAAATAGCTGTTTACAGTATATTGACTGGACTTTTCATATGAGCAGGGGACAATAGAAAGACTAAGTTGGTGATCTGTGAGTGATTACAAGAAGAGGAGGAAAACTCCCAGTGCTTTCATTAGCTACTCTCTGTAGCATTTCCAAAATATCATTGGCCACAATAACACCATCTAAGGATACGTGTGTATATTTCAATGTCTAATGCTGCAAAGTTTTTGTATACAGCTGTGATTATACTGGAGAAAAACTTGGTCTTAGAGGCAGAGGACACACTTTAAAAACCCTCTACTGATACAGAATGGAAAAGGAACAGGTAAATTACTGGTCCTATCTGCAATAGCTCAGCCCTGGCAAAATGCTGGCACCTAGAACATTAATGGTTATGCCCTGACTTACGCAGGTTCATTCTATAGGCTAATTGATTTCAGGAAGTAATTTCTTAGCTATTGCTGTCATCAAGTTTGTGTAGACATAAGAAGCAATTTAAATTTAACTGAGGAAATGATATAATTAAAATGTGACAAAGGTTTGAATATGCCTTCCTTGTGTTTAAAAAGCTTTCTTTTAATTGCATTGAAATATTAGCAGTCTGTATCTTTTTTTCTTTTTTTTTTTTTTCTCTTGACATCTCCATCTCATTCTAGATCCTGCTGTTGAAACTCAAATGCACTGTCATATCAATTGACTGAAACTATGGGATGGGTGCCAATCATTTTAAAATAGGTCCCTCTTTTTTGAAAAGCATGTGAGGCAGATTTCTTGATGCTCAGCAGTTTGAATATTTAGACTATATGGGCATTTTTTTTCTGCTGGAATGTTCAAAACAGTTTAGCCCCTCCCCCTAATACACACATATACATATATACATACACACATACATAATTGGGAAGACAGGTGGACAAGTAGCATTGCTCTCTGATAGCTCCTTCCTAGTCCAGGCATTCATAAAGAAGTTTAGAATTTGTTAATGTTCGGAGAAAGGGTGAAGACCTTCATATGTCTTTGGTCTGCTGGTCTTCACTACAATACAGTGGTGTTTTCATCACAGGAAAATGATCTTTCCTTAAATAGAGAGCTACCTGTTTCTTTTCCCACAAATCCACCATCCTAAATCTTACTATTTTTTTTAAATCAATCACATTTACAAATATGTTCCTATCTGCTTCCATGTCCAGCAAGCTATTATTTTAATGAAATAAAAGGAAAAGAAGGAAGGAATATTAAAGAAATTTCTAAAAGCAATTCATCTACACATTGACTGAACCTGCTAACAATTGCAGTCTTCCACATTCCACATTCATAGCTTCCTACCTCTGCATAGAAGGGAAATATATTTTTTTTCTCATCTCTTCTCCAGAATCAAGTTTTTTCCCTATATTTTTGAATAAAAGATTGAACTAACACCCTTTGCAGACCATATGATGGTATTTAGATAATCCTAGAGAATCACCTAAAAACTAGTTGAAATAATGAATAAATTCAGCAAAATTGCAGGATTTGAAATAAACACACAGTAACAGTTTTATTTATTACAAAAATAGTATCCAGGAGAAAGAGAAAATCCATTTACAATAACTGTGGACAGTATAAAATACTTGGGAATCTATCTGGAAGAGAATAAAAGAAACTGTATGAACATAATTACAAAACATTTTTTGAAGCAAAGTCAGATCAAAATAATTGATAAATATTAATTTCTCATTGGTGGGTCAAGTCAATATAATAAAAATAACATTTCTGTTTAAATTAATTTACTTATTCAGTGCTATACAAACTAAACGACAAAAATATTTTATACATCTGGATAAAAGAATATTAATACGATTTTTTTTCTGGAAGAACAAAAGATCAAGAATATCAAGGGAATAAATGAGAAAAATGTGAAGGAAAGTGATGTAGCAGCACCAGATATAAAACTACTTTTTTAAATTTTTTACTTTTTGCAGGGAAATTGGGGTTAAGTAACTTGCACAAGGTCACACAGCTAGGTTTGCGTGTGTGTTAATTGTCTGAGGCTGTATACAAAGTCAGGTCTTCATGACTCCAGGGCCAGTGCTCTATTCACTGTGCCACCTAGCCGCCCCCAGATATATTTTTTTTTTTTACGAAGTGCTAATCATCAAACTAATCAGTTACTGGCTAAGAAATAGAGGTGGGAGGGGCGGCCAGGTGGCACAGTGAGTAAGAGCACTGGCCCCAAACTCAGGACAACCTTGGATCAAATCCAGGCTCTGATACTTAGTGCCACACCCAGAAATAACTGGCCTTGTAACCTTGAGCAAGTTACTTAACCCCAATTGCTTTAAAAACAAAACAAAACAAACAAACAAAAAACCCTATGATTTAGGGGGCGGCTAGGTGGCACAGTGAGTAAAGTGCCGGCTCTGGAGTCAGGAGGACCCAAGTTCTATTCCAGCCTGAGACACTTAACACCCACACACAAAAAATAAACTAGCCGTGTAACCTTGGGCAAGTTACTTAACCCCAGTTGCCTTACAAAAGGCAAAAAAAAAAGGACAAAAGAGAGAAATAGAGGTGGGAATTAATTGTCTAAATTATGTACACAAGTCTTGTTGTTCAGTCATCCTGACGTGTCCAATACTTTTCACCTCATGGATTGGAGCAGCTAGTTCTTTCTATCATCCATTCTCTCCTCAAGCCTATTCAGGTTCATGTCCATTGTTAATATCATTATCAATCCATCTCTGCCTTTTCTCTTCAATTTTTCTCAACAGCAGTTATGTTTCTTTTTATGAGTCCTGCTTTTAATAATCTTATCAGTGTATTGAAACTTTAATTTCCACATTTGACCTTTCAGTGAGTAGTCTAAATTAATTTCTTTAAGTATTGACTGATTTGGTTTCCTTGGTACATGGGATTCCCAAGTCTTCTCCAGGACTACAATTTGAAAGTATCAGTTCTGCAGCACTCAGCTTTTTTTGATAGCCTGATTCTCACAAAAATAAATTGGCACTGGAAAACCATAGCTTTGACTATACCTACCTTGTCAGCAAGGTGATGTGTATGGTTTTTATTATGCTAGGCAGGTTTGTCACATTTTCTCTGCCAAGGAGTAAGCATCTTTTAATTTCATTTTTGCAGGTGCTGTCTACAATGGTCTTTGAACCCAAGAATGTAAAAATCTCATAATGCTACCATGTCTTAATCTTCTATTTGCTAGGCAGTGATGGGACTAATTACCAAGATTATTTTTTGTTAAGCTTTAAACCAGCTTTTTAGAATGAATCGATTTGTTTTTTTTTTTTAATTTTCAATATTCAGTTCCACAAGTTTTGAGTTTTACATTTTCTCCACCTACCTCCCCTACACACTCTACATAATGGCGTGGAATATGATGTAGGCTCTACATATACATTCATATCAAACATTTTGATATTTGTCATGTTGGAAAGAAGAATTAGAACCAATGGAAAGAACTATGTGAATGAAGAAATAAGAGGAGAAAGAGAGAGAGACAGAGACAGAGAGAGAGAGAGAGAGAGAGAGAGAGAGAGAGAGAGAGAGAGAGAAAGGGAAGGAAGGAAGGAGAGACTCAATAGTTCATTCTCTGGATTTGGATAGTATTTTGAACTTTTTGGAGTTGCTGAGAAGAGCCAAGTCTAAGAAAGTTAAGCATCTCACAGTGTGGCTGTGACTGTGTACAATATTCTACTGGTTCAGCTCATTTCACTCAGCATTGATATTTCCCCAGCTGATGAGCATCTCTTCAATTTCCAATCCTTTGCCATCATAAAAAAGAGCTGATATAAATATTTTTGTACATGTGGGTCATTTTCTCATTTTTTAAAAATGATCTCTTAGGGATACAGACATAGAAGTGGTATTTCTGGGTCTAAGCATATGCATGTTTTTATAACCCCTTGGACATAGTTCCAAATTGTTCTCTAGAATGGTTAGGTCAGCTCACAGCTCCACCAACAATGAATTAGTATTCCAATTTTCCCACATCTTCAACATTTATTATTTTCCTGTTTTATCATGTTTGATAGGTGTGATGTAGTACCTAGGAGTTTTGATTTTCGTTTCTCTAATCAATAGTGATTTAAAGCATTTTTTTTCATATGGCTATAGATAGCTTTAATTTCTTTATCAAAAACTACCTATTCATATCCTTTGTTTATCAGTTGGGGAATGACTTGTGTTCTTATAAATTTGACTCAGTCTTGTAGATATTTTAGAAATGAGGCTTTTATCAGAGACAATTCCTATAAAAATGTTTCCCATTTTTCTGTTTCCCTTCTAATCTTGATTGCATTGGCTTTGTTTGTGTAAATAAAAATTCAATATGATGTAATCAAAATGATCCATTTTGCATTTCATAAAGCTCTGTATCTCTTGTTTGGTCATAAATTCTTCCCTTCTTCATAAATATGACAGGTAAACTATTCATTGCTCTCCAAGTTTGCTTAGAGTTTCACCTTTATATCTAAATCATGTAGCCATTCAGAATTTATTTTGGTGTACAGTGTAAGACAATGGTCTATGCATAATTTCTGCCATAGGATTTTTCAGATTTCTCAGCAATTTTTATCAAATAGTGAGTTCACGTCACAGAAGTTGGGTTTTTTGTGTTTATCAAAACGTAGACTACTATAGTTGTTGACTACTATGTCTTGTATACCTAACTTTTTCCACTGATTCACCACTATATTTCTTAGACAGTACCAAGTAGTCTGGTTGATTGCGGCTTTATAATACAATTTAAGACCTGGAATAGCTAAGCTACCATCACTAGTATTTCTTTTCATTAATTCTCTTGAAATTCTTCATGGTGAATATTGCTATTATTTCTTCTAGATCTAGAAAATATTTTTGGTAGCTTTATTGTTATAGTAATGAATAAGTAAATTAATTTAGTTAGAATTGTCATTTAATTATATTAACTCAGCCTACCCACGAGAAACTGATGTTTTTCCAATAATTTACATCTGACTTTATTTGTGTGAAAAGTGTTTTGTAAATGTGTTTATATATTTCCTGGGTTTGCTTTGGCAGGCAGACTCCCAAATATTTTGTATTATCTATGGTAACTTGGAATTTATCTTTCTATCTTTTTCTACTGGGCTTCGTTAGTAATATATAGAAATGGTGAAGATTTATGTGGGTTTGTTTTATATCCTCCTAATTTGTTAAAGTTGTTTATTATTTCAAGTAGTTTTTTTTGCTATATTCTCTAGCATTCTATAAGAATATCATCATATCATCTGAAAAGAGTAATAATTTTGTTTCTTCTTTGCCTATTCTAATTCCTTAATTCCTTTTTCTCTTATTGTTAAAGCCAACATTTCTAGTGCCATATGGAATAATAGTGGTGAAAATGGACATCTATTTTTCATCTCCAGTATTATTGGAAATTCTTCAAGCTAATCTTCATTACATAAAATGCTTGACAATGGTTTCAGGTAGATGCTACTTATCATTTTAAGGAAAACTCCATTTATACCTATGGTCTCTAGTGTTTTTAATTGGAATGGGTTTTGTATTTTGTCAAAAGTTTTTCTGCATCTAATGAGATAATCATATGATTTCTATTAGTTTTGATGTTGATATGATCAATTATGTTGATAGATTTCCTAATATTGAACCAGTACTGCATTCCTGGTATAAATCCTACATAGTCATAGTGTATTATTCTCATGATAAATTGCTATAGCCTTTTTGCTAATATTTAATTTAAAAATTTTGCAACTATGTTCATTAGGGAAATTGGTCTATAATTTCCTTTCTCTGTTTTGACTCTTCCTGGTTTACGTATCAGCACCATATTTTACCATAAAAGGAAGTTGGCAGAACTCCTTCTTTACCTATTATCGCAAATAGTCTATATAGTATTGAATTTAATTGTTCTTTAAACATTTGATAGAATTTGCTTGTAAATTCGTTTCACCCTAGAGGTTTTTTCCTAGGGAGTTAATAATTAAACTGTCCAACTTCTTTTTCATAGATGGGGTTATTAAAATATTTTACTTCCTCTTCTGGTAGTCTGGGCAATTTATATTTTTGGTAAATATTGATACTTTTCACTAAGATTGTCAAATTTATTGGTATACCATTTCTTAAAATAACTTAATTATTGTTCCAATTTCTTCTTCAGTGTCAGTGAATTCACTTTTTTTCATTTTTTATACTGATAATTTACTTTTCTTCTGTTTTTTAATAAAAACATAAAATGTTTATCTATTTTCTTTTTTTTAATAAAATTAGCTCTTAGTTTTATTAGTTCAATAGTTTTTGTAATATCAATTTCATTAATTTCTCCTATGTTTTACAGTTTTACTATTTTGGTATTTAATTGGGGATTTTAAATTTGTTCTTTTTCTAGCTTTTTAACTTTCATACACAATGAATTGATCTCTTTTTTTTCTATATCTTTCCTGTAAGCATTTAAAGATATAAAAATTCCCATGAGGGGATGGAGTCAAGATGGAGGAGTGGAAGCAGGACCTCCTTGCTGCTCCAGCTTCCACCTTTCCCAAACAATGTAAAAAGGGGACTCTAAAAAAACTTTGGAGCTGCAGAATCCACAAAATGACACAGAAAAGCTAACCTGCTGAGGACAGCTCAGCAGGCTGGCAGCAAGTGGCCAGGACAGTGCTCTGGGAGCCAAGCCCAGCCTCACCCGAGGCTTTAGCCCCAGGGTGGGCCTGACAAGCTGCCTGCCAGAGGGACTCCAGATCATCAGCAGCTCTGGCCATTTCCAGATTTATCAACACATAGATGCAAAGGACAAAGGGAAAGGTCAGTGCTGTCTGGACTTTGGGACCCAGTAAGTGGTAGTATGTTGACTTTTGCCCCAGGGGCGAGAAACTGCTGAGCTGCTGGCTGGTGCCAGCACCACCTGGCAGCTTCAGCTCCTGTACTGCAGAGTGTAGAGCGACCAAGCACCAATCTGAGGGGTAATCGCTCTTGCTTAACCTTCTTGGATCTGGGTTACCATCTAGGGTGGAGGTCCTGGGTTGTGTGTCAAGCTTGCCAGAGCTTGTGGAGGCCTCAGAGAGGGCACCCACCTAATACCTCCAGCAGCTGAGTAAACCCCAGCAATTTGGACGAAACTCCCCTGTCTGTTGGCAGAGTCCTACTGTGACAAAAAGCCCAGGGGTCAAGTGACTGAGGGGTGACATGACCAGACAAAGGTAACAAAGCTGACAGAAGATTCCAACATTAGACTCCTATTTTGGTGACAAAAAGGAGCAAAGCATTAAACAGGAGGAAGACAGTGAAGTCTGAACTCCTGCAACAAATGCTTCACAGGAAAATACCAGCTGGTGACAGGCCATAGAGGACTTCAAGAAGCAGATAAGAGAAGTGGAGGAAAAATTGGGAAGAGTAATGAGAACCATGCAAGAAAATTACAAAATGAGAGTCAACAGCCTGACTGAGGAAAATCACACCTTAAAAAACAGACTAACTCAAATGGCAAAAGAGGCTCAAAAAGGCAATGAGGAGAACACTGCATTAAAAAGCTGTATTTGCCAGATAAAAATAATCTCAAAAGCTCAATGAGGAGAATCATTGCTTCAGAATTAGATTGGAGCAAATGGAAGCTAGTGACTTTATGAGAAATCAAGATGCTGTTAAAGAGATCCAAACAAATAAAAATATAGAAGGCAATGTGAAATATCTCATGGAAAACATCACTGACCTGGAAAATAGATCCAGGAGGGATAATTTAAAAATTATTGGACTACCTGAAAGCCATGGGGGTATGGGAGAAAATATGGGAGAGAGGGATTGCTATTTTGGGGCGATGGGTAGGGGAAAAATGGGGAAATGTAACTCTAATTCTAGCGGAAATGAATGATGTAAATAAAAAAGTTAATAAAGCATTTGAAAAATAAAACAAAAAAAAATAAATCAACAACAACCAAAAAAATTTCCATAAGAATTGTTTTTGCTGAATCCCATGAGTTTTGTTAAGTTGTCTCGTTATTTTCATTTTCTTGGATGAAGTTCCTGATGGTTTCTATAATTTTTGGTTTACCTATTCTTTCTTTAGAATTGGATTATTTATTTTCCAATAGATTATAGTCTATATTTCCATTGTACTTTATTACATATATTCTTTATTGCATCTTGATGTGAAAATGATGCATTTAGGGGTGGCCAGGTGGCTCAGAGAGTAACAGCACCGGCTCCAGTGTCGGGATGACCTGTATCAAATCTGGGCTCATATACTCAGCACCACACCCAGAAAAAAACTGGCCGTGTAACCTTGAGCAAGTTACTTAACCCCGATCGCTTTAAAAAAAAAAAAAAGAAAGAAACGGATGCATTTTACATTTCTGTCTTTCTGCATTGAATTGCAAGGTAGTATGCTCTAAGACATGATCAGTCTTTGTTTGGATGCATTGTACCACTGAGAAAAAGGTATAATCCTTTCTGTCCCCAATCAGTTTTCTCCAGAGGTCTGCCACATCTAACCTGTCTAAAATTCTATTCACTTCCTTAACTTCTTTCTTGTTTATTTTGTGTTTAGATTTATCTAATTCAGAAAGGGGACAGTTGAGATCTCCCAGTAGAATTGTTTTGGTGGCTATTTCCTCATATAACTCCATTAACTTTTCTTCTAAGAATTTGGATACTATATCACTTATTACGTATATGTTTAGTAATAATATTGCTTCTTTGTCTGTGGTGCCTTTGAGTAGGATACAGTTTCCTTCCCTTTCCCTTTTTATTAGGTCTATTTTTGCTTTTGCTTTGTCTGAGATCAAGATTGCTGCCCCCTATTTTTTTAAAAATTTCATATATTATGAACTATAATATATTCTGTTCCAGCCTTGTACATTTACCCTCTGTGGATCCTTCTGGTTCAAATGTTTCTTATAAACAACGTATTGTAGGATTATGGTTTTTAATCTATTCTGCTATCTCCTTCCATTTTATGAGAGTTTATCCATTCAAATTCACCGTTATGATTCCACCCTGCATGTTTCTGTACATCCTATCCCCCCATTTATGCTCTCCTTTTCCCTTTTTCACTTTCCCTCCTCAATAGAGTTGTGTTTTTGACTACTGCCTCACTCAATCTCCCCTCCCTTCTATCAGCCTACCTCCTTTTTCTTTCCTTTTTCCCTTACTACTTCTTCCATCCCTTTTATCACCCATCCTTTTTCTTTCTGACTTCCTCTCTGACTGCCTATAGGCCAAGGTAGATTTTTATACCTACATCAGTATATTATTCTCTCCTTGAGCCAAATGCAATGAGAGTAAAGTTCAAACAATGCTCATTTCCCTCCCTTCTTTATCTCTACCATAATATGTCTTTGTGCCTTTTCATATGAAGTAATTTACTGTTTTCTGTCTCCTACTTTCCTCTTCTCCTATTATAATCCTTTTCACCCTTTAATTATGTTTTATATTATCAAGTTAAATTCAACCTAATGCTTGCCCCCCCCAGCTATGTATTTCCCTTTTATATGATGTAATAGAGATACAGTTTTCAAGACTTCTAAGTATTGTCTTCCCATATAGGGATGTAAACTGTTTGTCCTTAATGAATAACATGTTGGGTTTTTTCCCCTTCCTTTTCTGTTTTACTGTATATGCCTCTCTTGAATCTTGCATTTGAAAATAAAAGTTTCCATTGAGCTCTTTTGCTTTTTCATCAGAAAAGTCTGGAAGTCCCCTATTTCACTGAATGTCCATCTCCTCCCCTGAAAAACTATACTCAGTTTCACTGTGTAACTGATTCTTGATTGTAATCCAAATTCCTTTGCCTTATGAAATATCATATTCTAAGCCCTCTGACATTTTAATGTAGAAATTGCAAGCTTCTACATAATACTGACTGTGGTTCCACAATATCTGAATTATTTACTTTCTGTATGCTTGCAGTGTTTTCTCCTTGATATGATAATTCTGGAATCTGACTATTATATTCCTTGGTGATTTCAATTTAGGATCTCTTTCAGGATGTGATCAGTGGATTCTTTTGGTGACTATATTACCCTCTGGTTATAGGACCACAGGGCACTTTACCTTGATGTTTCGTTGTATTAGAAAATGTTGTCCAGGCCTTTTTTTCAATTATGCCTTTCAGGTAGACCAATGATACTTAAAATATCTCTCCTGGATCTATTTTCCTGGTCAGTTGTTTTTCCAATGAGGTATTTTGGATCTCCTTTGTTTTTTTTTTCCTTCTTTTTCTTTTGAATTTGTTTGACCGGTTCTTGTTATCTCATAGATTCATTAGCTTCCACTTGCCCAATTCTAATTTTTAGTGAATAGTTTTCTTCAATTAACATTTGGACCTCCTTTTCTATATTTTAATTTCTATATTTAAATTATATATTTAATTTTACAGATTATATTAAATAATTCTACATATAAAGAGATTGTTTCTTCAATGATTTTTTTTTCCATTTTGTCAGTTGTATTTTAAAGATTTTTTTTTCAGTTTTTCTTCTATCTCTCTAATTTGACTTTTAAAATATATATTGGAATCTTCCTAGAAGGCTTTTTGAGCTTGAGAACAGTTTACATTCCCCTTTGAGAATTCAGATGTGGGTATATTAACAATGTTGTCCTCCCCTGAATTTATGATTTGATTTTCCCTGTCACCAAGATATTTCTCCATGCTCGTTGTTTTTCTTTGATTCTTCTTGCTCATCCTGTTTGCCTTTTTTTCTGGATTTTATATTTCATCACTGCTTCTGCCTCCCAGGGAGCCCTATCCCAGACATTTGTTCTCGGGATTAGGGGCTTGCTTACTAGTTTTCTGTGCTGGGGCCTCAGGTGCTCCTAGCAGAGATTTTAGTGGTCTGGTACCTTATATGGTGCTGAGTAGGAACTGCTTGTGGTGCCTGGTGTTGGCTCTTGCCTGCTCCTCTACCCTGGCACTCATGATCTTCCACCAGCCCATTGAGGTGGGGCTTGCTGTTGGGTTGCTGAGACACCCTTTGTTCTCGACTGTTCCCCTTTAGTCACAGTGAGAGGGATGTTTCCTATTAATCCCCCTCACCTCCTGAGCTAAAAGATTGCTGTACCCCATCATTCTTCTAGCTCTAATATTCCAGGATTTTTCCTATTTTTCAAGTCAATAAGGGAGGGTCATTGTGACTTACTCCTTACTCCACCATCTTGCCTCTAGAACTTTGAAATAGGTGCCTTTTAAACTTTCAGTCTGTGGGCTGATAGCTCCAGGAGCAGCCACTATCAGTGCCACATGCCCTGCACAGGACTGAGTTTATCTTTCACCTAGTTCTTACAGACCCTCTCCTGCTGATCCTCTAAGTTGTCTCTGGCATCTGTGGACTGAGAAGTCTGGAAACCACCACTTCTGCTAGTGAATCAGTGATTCAGTCCCCTGAGCTCTTTAAGCCAGCTTTTACTCTCTACTCTTTCATTTTCATCTTCATTTTCTTCCATCAGAGTGGTATCATCTACACATCTGAGATTCTTGATATTTCTCCCAGCAACCTGCAGTTTGACTTTTGATTCATTTATCTTGGCATTTCTCATGAGTACTCTGAATATAAGTTAAATAAATAAGGTGACAATAAACATCCTTGTCTCTTTTTTCCAGTCTTAAAACCATTAGATGTTTCATGTTCAGTTCTAACTCTTGCTTCTTGGCCTGCATACATGTTCCTCATACTAGAGGTAGGATGATCTGGTATCCCCAAATCTTTGAGGACTTGCCACATTTTATTAGCAGAAGCTGGGTATAGACCCACATCTCACATCATATGCCAAAATAAGGTCAAAATGACTACATGATTTAGACATAAAGGGTGACATCATAAGCAAATTAGAGAAGCCCTATTTTCCAGATCTATGGATAAAGGAAAAAATTTGTGACCAAATGAGAGATGAGAGCATTACAAGACATAAAATGAATAATTTTGATTATAGCAAATTGAAGTTGTTGGTTTTTTGGGACAAACAAAAGCAATGCAGTCAAGATTAGAAGAAAAACAGAAAACTCGGGCAAAATTTTCCAATAAATGCCTCATTTTTCAAATATATAGAGAACTGAATCAAATATTTTTTTAAATACAAGTCATTCCCAATGGATATATTGTCAAAGCATATAAGTAAGCAGTTTTCAGAAGAATAAATCAAGGCTATCTATAGTTAAAAATTACAAAAGCTCCAAAACACTTTGATTAAAAATACACATTAAAACAAATATTAGTACCCCCCTAACACTTATTATATTGGTTAATTTGACAGGAAAGAAAAGTGACAAAAGCTGGAGGGTATGTGAAAAAATCGGAATACTAGTGCACTGTTGAAAGAGTTGGATAAAGATTCATCACTTCTGAAAAGCACCTTCAAACTATGCAGAAAGTGCTATCAAACTGTGCATAACCTGTCAATACTACTACTAGGTCTGTATATAAGAGATATTTTTAAAAGACCTATATGTACCAAAAATATTTATAGCAGCTCTTTTTTTGTGATAGCAAAGAATTGGAAACTTAGGGGATGACCATTGATTGGGGAATAGTTGAACATGTTATATATTATAGCATAAGATTGTAATAGAATGCTGTTATGCTATAAGAAGTCATAAGCAAGATGATTTCAGAAAAAAACCTAAAGATATACATGAAGTGATACAAAATGAAATGAGCAGAAACAGGAGAACATTGTAAACTAACAGCAATATTGTTCAATAATCAACTATGAATGACTTAAATATTCTTATTAGTACAATGATCCAAGAAAATTCTGAAAGATTTGAACTTAGGAATGCCTGATGATAGGTTCAGCAATCTGTAGACTACATAGTATACTACTAAGCTATTTAGATGTGCCCCCCATCGTTCTGTCTCTATCTATCTATCTATCTATCTATCTATCTATCTATCTATCTATCTATCTATCTAT
>NW_027185852.1:2561939-2714221 GCF_028583685.1 Petaurus breviceps papuanus | reverse complement strand
TCTATCTATCTATCTATCTATCTATCTATCTATCTATCTATCTATCTGTCTGTCTGTCTGTCTGTCTGTCTGTCTGTCTGTCGGTCTGTCTGTCTGTCTGTCTATCCACAAAATGTGAATGTATGTATGTGTTTATTGATATAGAGATAAAAGTACACATATAATAACTTTGATTTTTCAGTTTCCCCCTTTTCTCTGTGCAGCTAGTCCTTAAAAGAAAGCATTTTTATTGATTCAGAAAAGAAAGAAAAGGCTTTTTGAAAAAAACTAATTGATACTTTTACCAAATCTAAGTATTTTAAGTGCCCCACATTCAAGTTCTACTGAAGCAAGGCAAGAAGGGAAGACTATTTCCTCATCTTTTCCCTTAGGCCTAGATCGGTTACCTTATTTTTCATAAGTAACTCTCATCTAGGAAATGCTTGCTTCTTGAAAATTTTGCCTTTCAGTCCTACAAATCTGTGCAGATAAATTCAAAATTGTATTTGTAAGAAGAGGTTTGAAGCAGCTACCGATTTTTATGCTCTTGGGACTTTGCTTGTCACCTGTGGCAAGCTAATTCTGATAAAGTCGCCCTGAGATGACGTACCCTAGCCCCTCTGGAATTTTCAGTTTTCAAGCTTCAGTAGCATTTTCCTTAACTCTGGCAACTGAATATTGTGGATCTCACCCTTGGGTACTTACTGAGACGGAACCCATGAAGACAACATGGCCAAGATAGAAACACTGAATGCTGGCAGTTCAGGGACAGGACTCTCAGAGGAAGCCTCAGGTAATATGACAAGTCCACTGGAGCAGATCACCACTAAAAGAATCAGTCAGACTCAAGCATATGCCGTCTCTTTCTTGTTATAATTCTTCATGTCTAGTGGAGGGCAGGAGGATTGTGGCTGGCATCGAACTTTTCCAGAGATAGCATGTATTTTCCTGTGTATATGTCTAATTTGGTACTTTAAGCTAAGGTCAATTTCAGAAATAGGATGGTGGGGGTTGGGAGGCAAATACTTCCCTCATCATCTATGGAGTCTGACATGCCCCAAATTTCTCAATTCATTGTCAGTCTAAACAAGAGCAAAGATTCAGATTTTAAGAATAAGGGTCTATTACATTATTGGAAATAATTAATTTGAAGAATACAGTGACATGAGAAGACATGAATCCACATATTCTCTTTAGCTATGTGATTAAAAATCTTGGAATACTACAGTATTTGAGGGCTTCATGTTGTAAATGACCTAAAAATCAGTAGTCAGTGGGTTGGTGGATGTGAAGTAGAATTGGCCAGAGTAATCAGGAAGAAGCTATCACATTTCGAATAGGTAGTCATGCTCAATAAATGGTATTAGAGATACTGTTGACAAATGTATTACATGAAAAGGAGATGGACTAGATGTTAGGTACTAGTGAGGGATAACAGTTTAATAGATTTTTTTCCATGCATGTGTGTTTTTAATATGCGTAGTAGTAGCAATAGTAGTAGTAGTAGCAGCAGCAGCAGCAGCAGTAGTAATAGTAGTAGTAGTTGTAGTAGTAGTAGTAGTAGTAGTAGTGGTAGTCGTGGTGGTGGTGGTGACAGTAGTAGTAGTAGTAAGACCTGACCTCTAGGACATTGAATGGGTCCTCTATCGGGGATATATGGAAGAAAGTATAAAAGAATAACAAGATGATGATTCAGTGGGTATTACAAATTTTGAGGGAAGTTAGGAAAGTATTAACATTTTTTTGGTCAGAGGCACATAGAAATAAAACATCAGGAATAGATCCAAGAGAATAATGAAGCAGTAAACATAGCTTCTGCAGTCATATTCCTTAAAATGGAAGATCTGGAAGCAACATACCAGTCTTAGGAAGGGATCATGTTAAGGGGAATGATCTTCTAGGTTGAGAAGGCTCTCGTGGTAGAGGGATCTTCTAGGGAGAAAAAATCAGGAGTAGAGATGAGAGAGAAATGAAGGGGTGAGGATATGATATAAATAAGACTGAACCTGGGTCTTCCAAATTAGACCATGCAGCGTCTCATACCCCATTAATAGAGTGGTAGAATTGATTACTCACTCATCCTTATCAAATCTCTATTCCATCCTTGCAGTATCCAAGAACCTCTTGGGCATGGAATAAATCTTGATCTGTTGATGTTATCCTTATGCCATCAGTGGACCTGGGGGAAAAGTAGTTGAGATATTATTCTATGCATGTAATTTTATCATTTCTGAATGGAGAAATCATGTATTGGGCTTGAAGCTACACCTGCAATTTTATACCTCAGCGATTTTAATTTTATAAAAAAAAACACAAATCTGTAACTTATACTTTTAATTTTGAAAAAAAGTGTTTGTATTCAAGTCTAGCAGATCACTTAAAGGTGTGCTCCAGTGTGGGCCTGTCCCAATTCCTGCTTTAAATCTATACTCCAACAGATAATATGTAAGCCTTGGTTAGAATATTATAAGATATACGTAATCTTTATCCTAACTGCTTTTCACTTCAATTATTCTAGTTTTGCTATTGACATTAAGATCCTTCTGTCTTACGAGAAAGATACCCTTGACATAAACTGATTCTTCTTGTTTTTATATTTTTTTCACATCTCATGCACTCAATTAGGTTCTAATTCCATAAGCTTTGGTTAAGCACCAACCAGGCATTGGTCATGGTGCTAGGCATAAAGACTGAAGTTAAAAAAAAATCTATTTTCAAGGAACTTTAATTCTACTGGGAGGACACTATAAATACACATATAAATATAAAGTACATTAATAGTGCAAACAGTGCATTTCAGTCATATATTTGTCAGTGTGGAGATTTCACTATAAACATACTGAACAATTGCATATTAATATTACACACTATATATACATACACACACAAAGATTTATATGTATATATATTTGTCCACATATGTGTGTATATGTATATGTACATATACTATTTGATTCTGAATTCCATGATGATGCCATTGAATTCTCTAAATTTTATATTTTACCTTACTTCTTAGACATTAGTGTGGTGCTTTTTGTACATAGGTATGTAATTATTGTGGGGGAAAAAGTGAAACCTGGCTTCCTGTCCATACATGTGTTAATGCCACAGTTATTTCTTGAATGTCTACAGACACTCAGTGTTGGGCACTGAGAAAAGTCATAAATACAATACATAGTAAAAAGTAGGAAAAAGAATACTTGAAAAGGCTAAAAGCCAAGACTAAAGTGGAGCTATGGTTGGTTAATGATTTTTGATTGCAAATGATTGTGTATTCAGTGCAGCCTCTGAAGCCGAGGAGCCAAAAAATATGTATAAATTTTCGGTTGCTTGTGCTAATTTTGACCCAACAATTGATACCAAGAAACATGTGTTCTTCACTGGTCAGCACCACATCATCCATTCATGGAACAATCAGTTACAATAAGTGAAGAAGTTTTGAATACTGTGCATAAGTTCGCTTACCTTGGCAATGTACTTTCCAGGGGTATACACACTGATAATGAAGTTGATGCATGAATAGCCAGAACTAGCTCACTGTTTGGGAGGCTACTAAGAAAAGTGTAGGAGAGAAGTATTAGACTGACTACCAAACTAAAGGTCTATGGAGCTGTTGGGCTGACCGCATTGGTATATGCCTGTGAAACCTGGACAGTATACCAGCACCATGCTAGGAAATTGAATTGATTCCTTTTGAATTGTCTTAGGAAGATTCTGAACACGTCCTGGCAGCAGAGGACTGAAGTCCTTTCTCAAACTAAACTGCCAAGCATTCAACCTCTATTAACAGAAAGCTCAACTCCAGGTCTGGTCATGTTGAAATACCAAACATAAACTTGTTCGAAAGACTTTTATAGAAAATTCCCATAAGGATGGTATTCACATGGTGGTCAGAAGAATGTATACAAGGATGCTCTCAAGGTCTCTCTGAAGAACTTTGGAATTGATTGCGAGACCTGAGAGACATTGCTGAGGGACCATCAAGGATGGCGTGCATGTGCACTTTGAGGGAAGCAGCATTATAGCACTTCCAAAGCAACATGAGCTATGCAAATTTAAAGAATCCCCCCCACCAAATGTCCATTTTGACTATTTGTGCCTAATCTGTGGTAGAGATTTCCAAGCTCATAGTGGTCTGATTAGTCACAGTAACACTGTTACTTGACTATTACATAATCATGTCATTTTGCTTCCCTTGAAAATGAAGGAAAAGAAACCAACCAACACATTGTATGCTTGTTGTCTCTCCCTTTAAATTATAAACTCTTTGAGGACAGGGATGCCTCTTTCTGTTCCTCCAGTACTTAGAACGGTACTTGCAACATAGTTGGCTCTTAATATTTGTTAGTTGAGTGACTGGCCATCGCTAAAACTAGCCCATGCTATTAATCACTTTGCAACCACTTCAGTTCAGTCACAGACCCTCAACTCTTCTCACTTAACTATTATGATTATATCCTAACTTGTGTATCCCTCTGCTCACATGCCTGAGACTCTTCTTTTTCTTATTCTCTATATAGTCTACAATCCATTCAGCATAACACCACTTAAGTAATCTTCCTAATGCAGCACATTGAATATGAAAACCACGCATTTATCTGAAACATTTGTGTGCTAGACATCACTGAAAGAACAAAATAACAGATCAATGAATTGGGAATGTCACATTTTATATGTGATTATGCATACATGTATGCACATATGTACGTGTTTTTATATGTATGCCTGTATATGTATGCATATGTATATATTCTCATCCCTAAATTGCTCCAACTGTCTTTCTCTCTCTGTATATGTGTGTATGTGTGTATGCCCATGTGTGTATAATCTTCAATTGCACACCAAAGAGAAAGTGATGAATTTAAAAGTGGAGATTAATAAAATGGAAAATAAAAATATAGAATTAATAAACAAAACTAGGAACATCTATTATAAGAAACACAATGAAATAAGCCATTAATAATTTTATTTTAAAAAGTGGAATTCCAAGATGAGAAATTAAAAGGACAATTGCAAAAACAATAAACATGAAATTAAATAAATTATTAGTAGTTATTTTCCCAGTTATATACCAATATATCTATGTTATATAAGTACACATTTGTGTATATATGTATACACACAATGTATATATGTATATAAATATATATATGTGTATATATACATATATACACATATAAATATAAGTACATATATCACAGATTAACAGAAAAGAAGGGAAATTATGAAATAATCAAGCAAGTCATTTTTAAAAATGTGAAAGACAGCCTAGCAAAACCACATTTCAAACTGTTTTACAAAATGTTAATGACTAAAACAATCTGAAATTAGCTATGAAATAGAGTGGTGGATAAGAGGAATAGATCTATAATATACGGTAACAATTCATCAAAGAGATCTAGTGTTTGATAAATCCAAAGATTCAACTTTTGGGGTAAGAATTCATCATTTGACAAAAATTACTACAAGAACTGGAAAGCAATTTGGCAGAAATTGGCATAGGCCAACTTATCATACTATATACCAAGATATTTTTGATATAGATTTAGACATGAAGGCTAATATAATAAATTAAGAGAGTGTGAAGAAATGTGCCTGTTAGATCTTTGGATAACGGAAGAGTTTCTGAACAAACAAGAGATAGAAGGAATCATGAGAAGTACAATAGATGATTTTGGTTACATGAAATTTAAAAAAAAAAAGCTTTTGCCCCTAATAAATTAAATCAGTCACAATGAGAAGGAAAATATGAAAATATAATGTTTCTCTCCTAAATACTTCATTTTTTTTGCAGGGGGAAGGCAGGGCATTTGGGGTTAAGTGACTTGCCCAAGGTCACACAGCTATTAAGTTTGTCAAGTGTCTGAAGCAAGATTTGAATGCAGGTCCACCTGACTCCAGGGTTGGTGCTCTATTTACTGCAGCACCTAGCTGGCCAAATTCCTCATTTCTTAAATAAATAAGGAACTACACAATTTTATAGAAACATGAACCATCCCTCTATTGATAAATGATCAAAGGATATGAACAGGCATTTTTTTTTTCCTGAAGAAGAAATCAAAGCTTTCCACAATCACAGGAAAAGTGCTCTAAATCACGAGTAATTAGAGAAATGAAAATTGAAGCAATTCTGAGACACCACGTCACACCTATCAAATTGAGTAACATGACAAAATAGGACAATAATAAATGCTGGTGGGGAAATGGGGGGAATGTGACACAAATGCACTGTTTGTAGATTTATGAACTGGTCCAACCATTCCAGGGAACAATTTTGAACCTTGTCCAAAGGACTACAAAACCATGCATACCCTTTAACCTAGCAATACAACTACTAGGTCTCTATCACAAAAAGATAAAAAAAAAGGGAAAAATATCTTATATCTAATTTTCTTTTTCTTAAATGCTTTACTACCTTTGGAATTACATCATTAATTTCTGACAGATTTTGAGTTACAAATTTTCTCCCCATTTTTCCCCTACCCACAGCCCCCAAATAGCAGTCCCACAAGATATCCCTCCTCCCATCTGCTCTCTCCCATATTTTGTCCCATACCCCTTTTGACTTTTCCCATGGATCTCTATGCCCTAGTGCCTGTATATCTTATTTCCCAATTACATGCAAGATAGTATTAACAATAATATATACATATATATGTATATATATATATGCATATATATTTGAGTATTTGATTTTAAAACTTTGAATTCCAGATTCATTCCCTTCTTCCCTTGTCTCCCACCCTTACTCCGAAGAAAAGCAATTCAGTATAGGTTATACATGTGTAACTAATGCAAAACATTAACATAGAAGATATATTATAACTTACTGACTATATTTCCCTCCCTCCTATCCCACCTACCACTTGTTCTATTCTCTACTTTGATCCCATCACTTCTCAAAAGTGGGTGCTTCCAACTTCCCTCCCCCCCAGCCTGCCCTCCCTTCTATCATCCCCCCTCTCATCCACTTCCCCCCCTCCACTCGCCTGGAGGGTGAGATACATTATTTAGTGTGTATATAATTCCATCCTCAAGCCAAATTCAATGGGAATAAGGTTGATCAATTTCCTTTTGCCTTCCTATAATTCCCCTCCATTGTAACCATTTTCCCTTGCCTCTTCTATATGAGATAGTTTATTCTGTCTCTCCCTATCTCCTCTCATTATATTCCTCTCTCACCTCTTAATTTCACCTTTTAATTATCATCCCTTCCTGTTAAATTGGTCCTGTGCCCTCTATCTATGTATACCTATAAACATATATACACACATTCACATATGTATTCATATGCCCATATACCTTCATATATACATATACATACATACACACATATGCATGTATGTATGTATATATACATATATATACATATATATTTCTATTCCCTTCAACTACTGAGAAAAGTTTCATAAGTTACAATTATTGTTTTTCCATGTAGGAATGTTAGTCGTTCGACTTTGTTAAGTTCCTTATGATTTCTTTTCCCTGTTGACCTTCTCATGCTTCTCTTGCTTCTTGTATCTGAATGTAAAATTTTCTATTCAACTCTGTTTTTTTCAGCAAGAATGCTTGAAAGTCCTCTATTCCACTGAATGACCATATTTTCCCCTGAAACATAATATTCAGTTTTGCTGGGTAGGTGACTCTTGGTTTTAATCCCAGGTCCTTTGACATCTGGAATAGCATATTCCATGCCCTTCGATCCCTCAGGGTAGAAGCTGCCAGATCCTGGGTTATACTGATTTTGTTTCCAAAATATTAAAATTGTTTCTTCCAGGCTGCTTGTAGTATTCTCTCCTTAATCTGGGAATTCCAGAACCTGGCTATAATATTCCTAGGAGTTTTATTTTTGGGATCTTTTTCAGGAATTGATCGGTGGATTCTTTCAACCTCATTTTGCCCTCTGGTTCTAAAACATCAAGGCAGTTTTCTTTGAGAACTTCCTGGAAGATGATTTCTAGGTTCTTACTTTGATCATGGCTTTCAGGTAGTCCAATAATTTTTAAATTATCTCTCCTGGGTCTATTTTCCAGGTCAGTGGTTTTTCCCATGAGACATTTCACATTGCCTTCTATTCTTTCATTTGTTTGGATCTCTTTAACAGCATCTTGATTTCTCATCAAGTCATTACCTTTGATTTTCTCTAATCTAATTCTGAAGCAATGATTCTTCTCATTGAGCTTTTGAGATTCTTTGTCCATCTGGCAAATTCGGCTTTTTAAGGCATTCTTCTCCTCATTACCATTTGAGTTAGTCTATTTTTTAAGGTGGTATTTTCTTCAGTCAGGCTGTTGCCTCTCATTTTGTAATTTTCTTGCATTGTTCTCATTTCTCTTCCCAATTTTTCCTCCACTTCTCTTATCTGCTTCTTAAGGTCCTCTATGCCCTGTAAGTGGCTCGTATTTTTCTTTGACGCTTTTGGTTCATGAGTTCTGACTTCACTGTCTTCCTCCTGTTCCGTGCTTTGCTCCTTTTTGTCCCCTAAATAGGATTTTAATGTTGGAATCTTCTATCTGCTTTTTTTCCTTTGCCTGGTCATTTCACCCCTCAGTCACTTGACCCCTGGGCTCTTTGCCACGGTAGGAATCTGCTATCAGACAGGGGAGCTCTTTTCCCAAACGCTGGGTTTTTCTCAGCTGTAGGAAGTATTAGATGGGTGCCCTCTCTGAGGTCTTCACATGCTCTGGCAAGCTGGACTCACGCTCCAGGACCTCCACCCTAGACTGCAATCCAGCTCCAAGCAGGATAAAGCAAGAGTGATTACCCCTCAGACTGGTGCTTGGTCCCGCTACACTCTGCAGGCCAGGAGCTGAAGCTGCCTAGTGGTGCTGGCTAGCTGTGCCTGCATCTCAGTGGCTTCTCATCCTGGGGGCAAAAGCCATGCACTCCCACTTACTGGGTCCCAAAATCCAGACTGCTCTGACCTCTCACTTTGTCCTTTGCATCTATGTGTTAACAAATCTGGAAATGGCCACAGCTGCTGATGATCTGGGATCCCTCTGGTCTGTGGCTGGTCAGGCCTGCCCCGGGGCTAAAGCCTCAGAGTGGGGATAGGCTTGGCTCCCAGAGCACTTTGCTGGCTGATTCCTGCTGGCCTGCCGGGCTGTCCTCAGTTGGAGGTTAGCTTCTCTGTGTCATTTTGTGGGTTCTGCAGCTCCAAAGTTTTTTTAGAGCCCCCTTTTTACATTGTTTGGGGAAGGTGGAAGCCGGAGTAGCGAGGAAGTACTGCTTCTAATCCACCATCTTGAGTAGGCTCCCTCATATCTACGTTTCTGATGGCAAAGAATTGGAAATTGAGAGGATTCCCTCCTTTGAGGAATGCCTGAAAAAAGTGGTGTTATATGATTGTGATGGAATATGATTGTAATATATGAGATGATGAGAAAGATGCTTGCAGAGAACAAACATACAACTGTTTAAACATAAATGAAGTGATGCAAAATGAAGTCACTAGAACAAGGAGAACATTTTACACAGTAACAGCAACACTGTAATGATAATCAACTCTGAAAGACCTTACTTTTCTGATCGATATATAACGATTTAAAACAATTCCAAAGGTCTCATGAGGAAAAATGCTATCAACCTCTAGAGCGAGATTAGATCAACCCTGAGTGAATATTGAAACATACTTTTTTTTAAAATTTTCTTTATGCTTCTTTTTTTAAAGCAACATGGCTAATAATGGAAATATGTTTTGCATGATTTCACATATATAATTGAAAAAGCATTTGTGTGCCCTTCTTGTCTAATGAATAAAATAAAAATGACTGAGTCTTCCATTAAAAGCCCTTATTCTAAGTCTCTAAACTGCTTGTCTGCTGCAAACAACTTATTTTATTTTCTTCTTGTTTATGTATTCTAAATTCCTGCCAAACTGGGATGCTGCTCCTCCTTTAACCTTAATTCTGATACTCTGTACACTACCCTGTGCTTTTTTTTCTTTGTAATTAATGTAATAAATATTTGCTGCAATTATTAGAAAGAAGATAGTGTCAAAATATAGACAGATGAGGTAATTCCCTATTATCTTCCTGAAAGGGGTGGCAGGTCAAGGATAGAAAAAAATACCTGGTCACAGATATCCTTATATTAGGGATTTAGAGATGCAATGGAATTTAGAAATAATCTTATATGATTGACTTATTTGACAACAAAAATGACTGTGGTCTATGGGCCACTGAATTATTGAATTTTAGATTTGGAAGCAATCACTATGGCCGTATAGTAAAATATCTCCATCTACTATGTCTAGAGATGAATCACGAGTACAGTGTACTTCAGAAGTACTCATTCAACATTTACATGAATAACATCAAAGCTAAGGAAACTAATACTCCTAAGTATTATACTCAGTTTTATATGTAATAAATGTAACTTTATTAATTTATTGAGTTAATTGTTGCAATGGTTCCCACTATCACTACCTTATCATCTCTCTTTAAATTTAGCTCTTTGCAACTTACACACATTAATACTAATTCTGCTTGTGTAATCAATAGAACAAATCTCTTTTTAATATGATAACTCTTCTAATAATTTTAAACAGTTTTTTTCTGCCCTCAATTCCTCTTTCAGGAGAGAATGAGAAAGAGAAAGAGAGAGAGAGAGAGAAAGAGAGAGAGAGAGAGAGAGAGAGAGAGAGAGAGAGAGAGAGAGAGAGAGAGAGAGAGAGAGAGAGAGAGAGAGAGAGAGAGAGAGAGAGAGAGAGAGAGAGAAAGAAAGATAGGTGATAGATAGATACATATATACATACATACTAACATACATATATACATAGTTGGACAGATAGCTCATATTGTGACCTTGTGAAATTGATGTTTTGAACCCAAGTGTAATAATTTGAATGTATTATTACTAAATTTCAGCTGATCTTATTGTCCATTTTTTCTAATTTGGCAAGATCTTCTTGAAACTTGAATCTGGCATGCAGTGTGTTTTACTAGCCTTTTCAGCTAAATATCGTATTGTCAGGTTAAATGAAATTTTTTAAAAGTCATCGTTCTATGTAGTTGCACAGCTGGGTGTAATATCTACTTTTTTAAATCCCAATTCAACATTTTTCAGTATATCACATAAACATTTTTCAATCCTTTAGACCTTGCTCCCACCATGTTTCCTTACATTTAGTCAGTTTTTTTTTTAACATTAACTCATGATCCCATTATATATACAAATCATCTTGCCCACCTTTGGTTGCCTTGTCTAATGTATTCCAACTCCAGGATTCAAGAGTTATTACTTTTAAATATTTATATCAATGACCTCAACTCAAATACTGGTATCCTTATCCCTGTCTGAATGAAGTAACAAAGTAATAGCCAGAGAAGTCACTAGTTCTATGGCATATCACTGTCTCTCTTCAGGTTTACAAGTTGGTTAAACTTCTGAGCTTTCATGGTTCAGTGAAAAATAAATACTGGTTAGGAATCAGAGGTTCAATATTCCAATCTCAACTTGGCCACTTATTGCCTCTCTAATCTTAGATAAGACACTTCTACTTTATTTCCTCAAATGTAAATTTGGGAAATTAGAATATTACTCTTCTAAATCTAAGCCTATCATGATTTAATAAAAATATAAAAATACCCTTTAATTAAGTGATTACTTGGTGGTCTGCCCTTTGCTATTCAATGAAGATGAATCCCTAATAATATCAAGGAGCAATCCCTAATAATACATTGACTATATGACATTCACCTTGGATATATCTAAAATTCTAGCCATTTCTTGAAAAGGTTCTCTGCTTCCCATCCACTTTCTGAGCGAATGATGATTGATGAGAAGTGAAATGATGCAAATATTCTAAGCTTATGCTAGAACTCAATTATTCCTGCAAGTGGAGAGGGACCCATCAGCATCAGCTTTGAGAAAAAACTCCTTAGAAATGATGGCCTTGGAAGCTGGCCAGTTGTAAAGCCACACACAAACAGCTTTCCAGAGGATGGTTACTGTGAACAGCTTTTAAGGTTCTGATTACACAGTATAGTGAACACTCTATGTATTCAATAACAAATCAGAGCAAAACATTTACAGTAAATCAAGGTACAGCATTCACAATGTTGCAACTTATCACAGATAATCAAAATACAGTATTCACAGCAACTTATTACAGAAAATGGCCAGATAGTTTTCACCACAGTGGTTACATTGTTTTGAAAAAAGTATAATCATTTAGTCAATTAATCACTTTGTAACTCAATCATTCAATCAACTTGATTATGCAATCATCCTTAAGCAGGTTTTCCCACTTTAACGGTCACAAAACACAGTAGTCAAAGTTCTCCACTAATTGGGCACACTAAGTTACAATATCAGTCACTATTCAGCACTCTCTTAAGGGGTAGTGTAAAATACACAGGCCATCCACCCCTCAGTCACTAATAAGTTACAATCTTCTCAGTCAGTACACAGAAGCCAAGTAAATTATTCTTTCAGTTTGATTAAGGGTGGTTTCTCAGATTCCGTGGATCCACTTCCATGGTCCCAGCTCCTGCCTGGATTCATCAAAATGTCATGTGGGTTCAAAGGAACACAGCAAGCAGTTCCTTGTCCAGCTATCCATGCTGTTCCTGTTCCATGCTGAAGCTCACAATGTCCACTCCACCTTAAATACTTCACAGTCTCTGTACCCAGGAAGACAAGGCTTAACAAAGCCACAAACAGGTCCATACAAAGTACCAGTATCACAGTCATGCTTCCTCAGTCTTCAGCAGCTCCCAGGAAAAGCTGGTAACTCCCCAGCGGAAGCTCCAGCTGGTTCCCAGAATCAAAACCACTTCACCCAGATTCTCCAAATCAAAATCATTCTCTCCAGCCTGAGCCTTTCCATTCCTCTTCAGCCTCCTCGGCAGCAGCTGCTTCTGCCTCCACGAAGCTTATCCCAAGAAGGTCTGATTCTCCCTCTCTGGGGCTTTTCCTTATATATAGCATTGCTTCTCCCTTTTCAGCCCCTTTCTGTTATGTCAGCAATAGGAGTTCATACCTTCTGTTTCTTTAACAGAAGGTTAATTTGAACTAGGTGCTAAGTACCTTGTAACTTTCCAACACAATGGGATCTTTAAATTCCATTACCATTACACCAGTTTGGAGGGCAGAGCCATCAAGGTATATTTTACATATACAGCAATTAAAGACAGATTTCTCTCTCCCTTTTTCACAACAGAAAATATTTTTTCCCCTCAAATGGACTAGAAGGTATTTTCCATTAAAAAAAATTTAAAATGGCATAGATCTATAGCTCTATTAAAATACACCATGAAAGAAAGATGAAAATTGACATTTTATTAAAGGATAACTCTTCTTGATCCCAATTTTCACTGTAGTTAAAGTTTGGCAAAGTATTCAAATGCCAATCCCCTATCCTTCCTACACAGTGGGCCTATTTTCTCTATGGGTTTTTGCAGGCATGAATTCACAGTTCTGCATCTCCCTAGTATTTGAGGCCTTCCTTTGGCCTTGATTTATATAGTTCTTTGAATGAAATGAATAGTTTTAGCTTTCTGGGATCACCTTTCATCCATATGGGGAAAATTGGAGGCGAGGACCAAATGTTTAACTTTATTGAGAACCTCCAGGAAGTACATGCCTGATTGTCTTTATCTTTCTTAAGTGAAAAGGTATTTTCCATTCTACTTCTGTGAAAAAAAAAAATTACTTGTGACTTTTTGCAGCACTCAAGGGCTCTTTCTAGAGTTATCAATCATTGTTTTTGTTCCTGGATATGTTCTGGTCACAACTTCAATCACCAGGTTTCTCTACAAGAAATGTTCCCATCACAGGTAAGGCAGGAAGTGTTTACAAATCTTTGTTCTGTGAGTGATGACCTTTAAAAAAATGATGGGCAATTATATCAACTCCAAAAAGCAGTAGGAAGCATCAGGCATCAACTGGTGAAACTAGGCTGGTGTGTAGAATACACATGCTATTGGAAAAGAAAGGAAGGAGGCATTGGTTTCCAGGCTACATTGGCCATAAATCAGTATGAGGAAATTCAACTTATCTTTAAGACACAAAGTGGCATTTCTAATGTTTGGAGTTTTGAGGCTTCCTGGGGAGAAAAAAAAAAGAAACATATATATATATATATATATATATACACAAGTATATATATATTTACATACATGTATTTGTATGTTATGAGTTTTAAAGCCGCCATGGCTACATAAACTCTAACATCTTTGAAATACTTCTTATCTAGCCAAGAAACATAATATATTAATGACCAGCATCATTATGATTTATGGTGAATAATAAAGGAACACAAGTTACTGTTCTAAATCAAAGAAAGGATAAATTGCATATGTTTGAAAAGCAAGCTGCTTGTCATAAATTCTCTGAAGGAATGAAAAGATCCATTTACAGATGTGCCCCACCAGAAGAGTAAACTTGGCACCCTTGTGTGGACAGATGGGCCTAGATCCTCACTTTCATTGTCTTTGGGTCTTTTGTATACATAGGTTGGTCTGTTATTTGAATATCAAAAGGGTTTTGAAAATGACTCAGAGTTATGTTAAAAAAAAAACTGAGTAGGGAAAGTCCTTAGTAGGACTTTAATTATCATGGAATCCAAAGCAACAAACAGTTCATACATACCTACAAAATGGGAGGTACATGTTGCTTACCACCTTCAAACCATGCCACTTCCAATTTGTATTTCATCTTAATCTCTTCCCCCCTGGAAACTCAAATATGATCCCAGAAGCCCTATCAGACTCTGATATGTGAGGTTCCCCTTATCTTGCTCATAAACAAGACTTTACCTAACTTCTGGGTCACCAGCACCAGACAATTTAAATCCTTCCCTCTCCCCATCACATCTATTTTATGGGTATAATTGGCCACTAGATTAAATCTCCTTGAAGACATAGATTGAGTTGCTAACTGATATTTCTATCTCCAGCACTCTCTCTCTCTCTCTCTCTCTCTCTCTCTCTCTCTCTCTTTCCTCTTTTCTTCATAGAAAGATGGATACATTTTATCGATCCACCTATCTATGGGGGTGTAAGGGGAAAACAATCTCAAAAATGTTCTGAGGTCCTAAGATGCTTAAATTCTACTTGAGAAAATAAGATGTAAATTGAAAAAAAAATTCATTATTGAGAATGAAGTTGAAAGTACTAACAAACAGACAATCAGGAAGCATTTGTTAGAGGCACTTGAGCAGTCCTCAGAGATGGCTAGGGTTTCTGTGTGGCAGTGATGAGGCAAGAGTAGAAACCATAAGTTTTGGCTGAGTGGATGGGAAGTGGCAGTGAGTCCCATTCTGTATTGCTGGTGCCCATTAACTGTATATATGTATTTTCTCCATCGATGTTCTCAACTTGGGAAAGCTCCACATTAGCTTCACTGGATGGGTTAATTCCTGTGCTTTGAGCCATATTTTTTTCTATCTCTCAAACCTCTATGCCATCAATACTTGGTCATTCAAACAAATCGAGGCGAACAGTGATTGGGATAATGGAAAAACCATTACTATTTGTCTTTGGGTGGTCTCCTATTATCTTTCTTTGCAGAAAGTACTTAGAGTACTTTACTCTGGTTCTAACAGTGCCTATATGCATAATGTGGCAAGTTTTTTTTTTTTTTTTACAGAATGTTCAAAGGGCTTGTCTGGTCATAACTTTTGAACTGGCTCATGTGGGTGCTCTTCCTACATGGCAAGGCAATCAGAATGATTAATTTGGTAGAGGAGCACACTGTTTTGTTTAGCTAAATTTCTGAGTGAAAGTGTAGATAATACTCAATTTGGCTTTTGAGGCACACCCTGGGGAAGAAATCCCATTTATCCTTCCTCTTAAATAAAGGAAGATTGGAGGAATCCTCACCCAAGGATCTGCCACTAAACCCAGACCATTCATTAAGAAAGCACTATCCTGATGGAATATTCATTACTTAGAATGACAAAGACCCAAAAGGCACTTGTAAGCATCTATGACATTTGGAGTATTGTGTTAGGTGCAAAATAAAAATATGAAAGATGGAATAATCCTTACTCTCAAAGAGCTCACCTTTTAAGGAGTAGTTGTGATAGAAGACACTTCCAATATTGCAAGCAGTTTCCATGTCTCCATTATATCTGCCTTGGGAGAAGGAGAGGAAGTCTGCAAGTCAACTTATCTTCTTGATTTCTTACTGCGTCACTTTCAGGTATACTGAACATGATAAGTATATTTTTGGAAATCCATGTATTCTCAAACTATGCTGAGCCTGGCACCAGCATAAACCCCCAAGGAGGTATAGAAGTGTACTAAAGTTGTTGTTATGAAATTCAGATCTTATAATGTCACCCCCTATTCCAAATTTTCACCTCTTAGTTGCCCTATTTTGACCCTTAAAAAAAAAAATTCTCAGCACTGCCTTGGTGTTGGGTTAGATTAACCATTATATTTTTTTCATTTCCCTACCAATTACACCCCAGGCTGCTACCATTCCCCCTGGATCATGCAAGTGCCCCCCAGGGGATGAAATCACCCACATTGGAGGCCTATTCAGTAAACTCTAGTTGTTCTCTGTCACTTTGGGGCCGAGTGTAAAATGATGTATTTGAATTTCAAAGTCACCACCTAACTCACCAGTCTCCAGCCCAATCCAGCCTGATGTCACAGACTATGTGATCCTTTGAGGTTGTATTTCTTTTATTTCCTCCTGAATCTTTTCTCTCCAGACTCAGGGTATTTCACTAGTCCTTCCTTATTCTCAGAGTTCTCTTCCCTCTCACCATTACTCTTGGCTTTCCTAGTTTCTTTCAAGTCTCAGATAAAATCTTCATTCCTATGAGATATTTTCTGCCCCTTTCATGTAATCATCTTTCTTTTTTAAATTTTCTCTAATTTATCCTCCATATTGTTGGTTCAGAATTGTTTTCATGCTGTCTCCCTCATTTAATTTACTTTTAGCTTACAACATTCAGTTCCACAATTCTTAAGTTCCAAATTGTCTTCCCTTTCTTCTCCTTTCCCCTCCCCCTCCAAGGCAGCATGTAATCTGATATAGGTTCTACAAATACTGTCACATTAAACATATTTTCACAATAATCAAGTTGTAAAGAAGAATTATAACCAATTCAATGAAGTACAACAGAGAAAAACAAAACAAAACAAAACAAAAAAAGGAGAGCCAAAAGCTTGCTTCTATGTGCATTCAGGCTCCATAAGTCTTTCTCTGGATGTGGATAGCCTTTTCCATTATGCGTCTTTTGGAGTTGTCTTAGAAATTTGAATTGCTGAGAAGAGCCCAATCCACCAAAGTCAGTCATCACAGATACACTGTGCAATTGTGTACAATGTTCTCCTGGTTCTGCTCCCTTCACTCAGCATCAGTCCATATAAAACTGCAGGTTATTTTGAAGTTTGTCTGCTCTTCATTTCTTATACCACAACAGTATTCCATTGCATTCATGTACCACAACTCATTTAGCCATTCCCCAGTTGATGGGTATCCCCTTGATTTCCAATTCTTTGCCACCACAAAAGAGCTGCTTTAATAGTTTTGTATTTGCAGGTCCTTTTCTCTCTTTTATGATTTCTTTGGGATACAACCCTAGAAATGGTACTACTGGGTCAAATGGTATGCCTATATTTATACCCTTAGGGCATAGTTCCAGAATGCTCTCCAGAATGGTTGGACCAATTCACAACTCCACCAAAAATGCATTAATGTTTCAATTTTCCCGTATCTACTCCAGCATTTATAATTTTCCTGTTTTGTCATGTTAGTCATTCTAACAGGTAAGATGCAGTACCTAAGATTTGTTTTGATTTGCATTTCTCTAATCAATAGCGATGTAGAGCATTTTATATGATTATATATTTAATTTCTTCCTCTGAAAACTATCTGTACATATCCTTTGACCATTTATAAATTGAGGAATGATCTGAATTCTTATAAATTTGACTCAATTCTCTGTATATTTTAGAAATGAAAACTTTATCATAGACACTGGATGTAAAAATTATTTCCCAATTTTCTGCTTCCTTTCTAATCTTGGTTAAATTTTCTTTGTACAAAACCATTCCAATTTAATGTAATCAAAACTGTCCATTTTAATTTAGTAATGTTCTCTATTCTTTTTGTCATAAATTCTTCCCTTCTCCATAAATCTGACAGGTAAACTACTCTTAACTCTCACAGATTGCTTATAGTATAAGCCTGTATATCTACATCATGAAACCATTTTGTCTTTATTTTGGTTTACGGTATAAGATAGTGGTCTGTGTTCAGTTTCTAACATACTATTTTCCAGATTTCTGATTCATCACTTTTTCTAAAACATATGACAACTAAAATACCACTTGTGATCTTGGGAAAAGTGATCCATCTATACAGGGAGAAAAGAGATGCTATTTCAGTGTAATTCTGACCGTGTTATCCCCTCCCTGGAGCACAGGGTTGTGTTTGAAGAACTAAATTTCATGTAAAACCTTGATTAACTGGATTGTGCAGAAGAGGGAAAAAAGTAGGTAAAGGCCTCTGAGAATATGCTGAGAGAAATTATTATTAATAAGGAAAGATGTGGGGAAATTCAGACTCTCCCTTTTTCTTTTTGTTTTAAATTTGTCTTAAATTTTGAAATTTTAAATTAAATGAAATTTAAAATTTTTAATTAAATTTTATTTTTTTACTTTGGGTTTACAACATTAATTTCCACAAGATTTTGAGTTACAAATTTTCTCCCTATCTTTCCCCTACACCCACCCCAAGATGGCAAGCATACTGAATACCCCTTCCGCCAATCTATTGTCTCTTTTATCCTCCCACATTCCCTTCTCATAATGTTCTAGTAGGTCAAGATGTATTTCTATAACACAGTGTCTGTATATTTTTTCCCAGTTGAATTAAAAAAAAACTTTTTTAACATTTATATTTAAAACTTTGATTTTCAGATTCTTTCCCTTATTTCCTTTTCACCTACCCCCACTTGGAAAACAAGCAGTTCAATATAGGTTGTACATGTGTAGTTATGCAAAACATTTACATAGTAGTGAAATATTGTGAAAGACTAACTATATTTCCCTCCATCCTGTCTGCCCCCCCTACTTTTTCTCTTTTCTACTTTGACCCTGTCCCTTTTCAAGAGTGTTTGCTTCTGCCTACCCTCTCCCCTAATCTTCCCTCCATGATATTTTCCCCTCTCTCTCCTTCCCTCCTACTTTCTTGTAGGGAAATTGAGTGTGTATCTTATTCCTTAAACTAAATTCAGTGAGAGTAGGGTTGACTCATTTCCTCTCACATTCCTGCTCTTCCCCACCATTGTTTTTGAAGGAATTATTCTCTTTAGTGAGATTTTGAAATTCCTTTTCTGTCTGAGCAATTCTACTTTTTAAGGCATTCTTCTCCTCATTGGTTTTTCAGGCGCCTTTTGCCATTTTAGTTAGTCTAATTTAAAGGTGTTATTTTCTTGAGTAGGTTTTTGAGTCTCCTTTAGCAGGTTGTTGACTTGCTTTTCATGATTTTCTTGCATCATTCTTATTTCTCTTCCCAATTTTTCCTCCACTTCTCTAGATTTTCAAAATCCTTCTTGATCTCCTCCATGAACTGTAACCAATTCATATTTTTTTTCTCGGAAGCTTTTCATGCAGGAGATTTGACTTTGTTGTCTTCTTCTGGTTCCATGTTTTGATCGTTTTTGTCCCCCTAAAAGGATTCTATGATCTGATTGTACTTCCGCTGTTTCATCATTTTGTAAAGCAATTACTTGACTTTTGAGCTCTTTGCCATGGTAAAACTCTGCTTTCTGAGTGGAGAGAGCTGTGTCCCAAATAACTGGAGTTTTCACAATTGTCAGAGTTATGAGGAGGGCACCCCCTCTATGGCCACCACAAGCTCTGGCACACTAGCGTTCCTCACCCCAGGACCACCACTCAAGACTATGATACAGATCCAAGCAGGTCAAAGCAAAAGTGATTACCCTCTGAAATGGTCACTTGGTCTCCCAAAGATCTGTAGGCCAGGAGCTACAGAGGCAACCACAGTACTAGCACCACCTCTTGTCCCAACAGCACGGGCTGGACCACACTCTTCTGTCACCCAGTTCCACCAGAGTTCCCTACTGTCCTTTTACTTTCTCTTTTATGTTTATGGTTTGAGAAGTCTGGAAACTGCCACTGCTGCCAGTGATTCACTCTCTTGAAGTCTGCTCTAGCCAGTCTGTGCCACTAGACGGGGCCAACCGGGGTCTGCACCCAGTGGGACTGAGCTTGGATCCCAGCCCTATGTGACATACCTTTACTGTCAGCCTGCCAGGCTGCCTTCGGTGGGAGATTTGTTTGTCTCTATCAGTTTCCGGGTTCTATAGCTCTAAAATTTGTTTAGAGTCATATTTTATAGGTATTGGAGGTGGTTGGAGTGTACCTCAGGCAATTTCCTGCTTTTACTCCATCATCATGACTCTGCACCCCAGACTCCCCCTTTGTCTTTTTCTTCATTTTAATTTTTGTAGTAAAACATGCATTTCTATGCTATAGCAGAATAAAATATGATTGTATATGAAACTGAAAATCTATGACACACAACTTGCTATTCCTTTCAAGTATAAGACAAAATTACTATGTACATTAATTGTTTCTTCCCTCCATGCATGCCCTAGAGATGACTACCATCAGAACCACATAGTCAAATAGGTGTGTGTATGTATGTATGTATGTGTGGGTGTGTGTGTAAAATTACCTGGACATTTTGTATCTTGAACTTCTGTAAATGCCACAATCTGGATGCTTGTTAAATGAACTGGGAAAACATTACGTGGGGATGAGAAGACTAGGAGGAAGAGTGTGGTACAAGTGGTTTGTATGCTTTATGAATGTCATGTGGAAAAGGTATTGGAATAGCTGTTTGACCAGAAGGCATAAGAAGCAACCAAAGATTGGAGTTACAGTGTGGCACAAAGGCACATGGTAGGGGATGCCTTGGGAGGCTTTAAGAAGAACTTAGTAGCTCCTGAGAATTGTGTGCATTGGATTATATTTTAGTTATGATGTAGAGTAGAAGACTGGAGGTCATTTCTCATCCAAATTCTGTCAGTCTGTGAATTCTTCCTTCAAAGACATTGGCATTCAACTGTCTTTGTGGGCATATAAATATATTTCCAATAACAAATGTCAAAACCATTACTGAAATGAGCATTTTCTTCCTCAGTCACTGAGTTCTCCTTTACTTTCATCACCTCTATATGCTCCTCCCACCCAAGTAAGAAAGTAATATAACCTAATGGAGGACAGCGAGGTGTAGTGGCTGAAAGGCCACCCTTGCAGTCATGAAGACCTGAGGTAAAGTCCAAGAATTTGAGACTTGGTAGTGGTGTGATCAAAGAAAAGTTACTCACAGAATCCCAGTTAACTAACACTGTAAGAAAAAAGGTTACAAATTGCTTGCAGACCTACCTGTAATGGGAATGCAAATTTGGAAGATCTTCCCTGCCCCTAGGCTAAAATGCACCTGAAGCCTGGGGAGGGAGGCTTGTTTGTCAGTAGATACTTCTTGATTGGCCAGTGAGTCAATAAGATTGTTACATTTTCTGAGCCAGGAGAAGGCTATATAAGCCCTGATGTGTAGCTTTGTTTTGGGGACTCACTTTGAAAAGTGTTCTGTGATTTGATCTGAATTCTGGGAAGCCGTTGTTGAGAGTCCCCCGGCTTTGAAAAACCCAGATGTGAAAACCCAGATGTTGACTGGGTATGGATGTAATGGTTGGACAGTTTGGAAAGCTGTCTACTTGATCTGTTAATGTCTTGATAATTCTGTCTGTATATTTTGAAGTTTTGGGTGCTGACCTTTTTCCCCTGAACAAGGTAAACGATATATGTCTGACTGATTAAAGTAAGCTTGTTAACCCATTTTGAGATGCTTTCCTTTAACAAAGCAGATCCAAGAACCTGTATGGGCGGCAAACCTTGAGGATGCTTGGGGTGCTTGCTGCTACACTACCTTAGAGGAAGTTGTTTCCATACTAGATATTCTTTAGACTCAGGAGATCACCGGGATGAACAGCAACAAATCAGAGAAAAGAAAATAAGAATCCCTAACACATAAAGCATATGTTCCAGTGTGTGTGTGTGCGCACGTGTGTGCGTGTGCATGTGTCCGCGTGTGTGTGTGTGAGTGTGTGTGCGCGTGTGTGTGTGTGAGTGTGTATTCAGGGAAGTGGCTCTTGACCTTGAAAAACAAGCAGATGTCTAGAGCATATTGCCAATAGAGACCAAGATTATTTTGATCAGTTATCCGTTGTGACCATGCTCTCTTCCTATAAAGACATAGGAGAGCTGACAAGAATGGTGCCATGCTGAGAAAAACTGAGTGGGTAGGATACTTTTTTTATTATTAGCACGTTTCACTCTATCGGATTCACTCAGTAAAAATTATGACAAAATCTAATCAAAAGAATATATAAAAAAAAGGATTGTCACCCTCTTTCCTATAAAATGTTAAATACTACAACTGTGACTTCAGCGATGATTTACTGCCTATATAAATGAGCAGCCACACCGATAGGCAGATGTCTGATGGCAAGGGGTGATAAATATTCATCAAAATAGCTAATATGAAAACGTTTTCTTCTCGGCCACTTATTCCACTTTACTTCTTTCTACTTGCTGGAGAGGTAGACATATTAAAATATTAATTTTCTGCTTTACTGGAATGATTTTAGAGTCAAGTGCCATTAAAATTCCCGAATGTAAATATGTGAAAGGAGGATATGACTTGCACTAATCCTCTTCATTGCTTTTAAAAAATCTATTTATTTTCCTTTTTCAGCTACTGTTTCAAGTTTGTTTTTTACAACAAATGGCTTGAGAAGGTTTATTTGCATGATGTTTAATCCTGCTCAGTCCAACCAAATGCATACATACATGCATATATACACAGTGCATGTATGTATGTACATATATGTGTATTTTGCATATACACATATGCATACATATATATATATATATATATAAAGATATTTCTGTTAGTCATTGCAGTCACATCCAACTCTTTATGAACTCATTTGGGATTTCTTGACAAAGATATTGAAGTGTTTTACTATTTCCTTCTCCAGCTCATTTTACAGATGAAGAAACTGCGGTAAACAGAGTTAAGTGAATTGCCCAGGGTCACACAGCTAGTAAGTATGTGAGACTGGATTTGAAATCAGGTCTTCCTTACTAGAATCAGCACATTATAGACAGAGATATGCATGCATGCATATTCATATATGAAAGTATATATATATATATATATATATATATATATATGTATGTGTGTGTGTGCTTGTGTGTGTTTGCATATGTGTATATATGCATATGTTTTTTATATATGCACACATATAATTGAAAAAGCACTACATAGTTTCCACAAAATGATTTCAGATAATTATAAAATATTAACCTTCCCTCTTCATGCTCTCCTCCCAACTTGTAAGGATATATTTTTACTTCCTACATAACATTTTTTTGGAAACAGCATGGCATCTTGGATAAAATCAGCTACTTCAAGTAGGTTTCAGATCTACCTTTATCCATACTGACTTTATAACTTTAAGTACATTACTAATAGTATGTCTTAAGCAGCCAGGCTATGATTGACAGAATACTTACCAATATATGTTAGGACAGGGAGCTGTCCCCTAAGGAACTCCCCTGGACCAATGAAATCAGAGTTTATGTCCAGCAAAAACAGCCTCTGCTTAGCATTTTCTTGGGACTTTCATCTTCTCAAAACAGGCATCATTTTTAAGGGGGAACAAGCTGCAAAGGGTCGAATGTGTTCAGGATTGTAACCATAGCCTGGGAATCGGGGACAGTGCCCGGGGCATGTGCTTATTGCATGCCAGACTCTATATGATGCTCTTCTCCATCCACCCACATGGAGGATATTGTCCAAGAGAAATGGTAAAATATCTGCTGAAAGAGACTAGGAGTTTTATGGGCTGGACAAATGATATATTGGTACCTCTAAGTAGATGCTAGTGCTAGAAGGTAAGGAATTCTTTCCACTACACAGATTTGATGTTTCAGTTAACACCATCAGAAAGGCTGCTCTTTATGGGTATTTGCTTGGTAGCAGGGGTGCTGCATGCACACATCTTACAGAATTTGTTTGTAGCATTTAATTCACTATACACAAGAAGAAAGGGGGAGGAATAGCTTGAACAGTAGGCAGGAGTCCGGGCTGCTTGATATTTGTGATTGGCACAAAAATCCCTTCTTCATTCTATGATACAACTCTTTTCTCCTTTAAAGATTTAACCATTCACCATGAGGTTATTAATGCAGTAGACATGAAAGGCCCTTCTCACATAGAAACCAATTAAAATGACTTTTGTGCTGATCTATGCAATAAGAAAAAAATCATCCTAAAGTATATTTGCAAATACCTACAATGACCTCAGTATTCCATAGAAAGTAGATGGGTATAGGAGAAAGACTTCTGGACAGTGATTATGAAGCCCTCTGTTTAAGAAAAAATGCAATTTTATAGTGTTTTTTTTTTTCACAAATGGCCAATATTTTTCCCACATTGTTTTTGCCCTGGAAGATGTCAGTCCCTTTATGATGGAGACTTTTTTGGGCAGCATTGGGGGTTTGTAACACCAGACTTTTCTGGAAGACAGTAAGCAGGTAATAAATGCACATTGAAAGAAATGGAATAAGGGGAATGTGAAGATATTTTCAAATTAGAAGGCAGGAAATGTGATTTCACTTGTTATCAAATTGTTAACAACTGGGGCTTTCAAAACGTGAAATGGAATATAATTACAAGGTTCATAGGTTTGTTGTGGAGACATTAAACTTAGTACTTGAGCAGCTAATGAAAGTGGTAAAAAAAAAAGGATAATTTTTTTTAAAAAAAGTAAATTACAGATACTTCTTTCTTTTATTAAATTCTTTGTTTACTTTTAGTTTACAAGATTCAATTCCACAATTCCTTGAGTTTCAAATTCTGTCCCCATCCCTCCCAGCTTCCCCACCCCCCACGGCAGCATACAATCATGTATAGGATTTGCAAATACTTTTACGTTAGACATTAGTCAGGTTATAAAGATGGATTGTATCAGATAGAATGAGAAATGGTAAAGAGGAAATAAAATCAAACAAGAAAAAGAAAAAGATCAAGTAGTTTGCTTCAATCTGGATTCAAAATCAGTTCTTTCTAGGTCTTTCTCTGGATGTAGACATCTCTCTCCATCACGAGTCTTTTGGGATTGACTTATATCCCTGCATTGTTGAGAAGAGTCCAGTCTATCAAAGTTGGTCATCACACATACGTTGTGTCTGTAATTGTGTACAAATTCCTCCTGGTTCTACTCTTCTCACTAAGCATCAGTTCTTTTAAGCCTCTCCAGGTAAATATGAAGACCGCCTGCTCCCCGTTTCTTATAGTGCAATAATATTCCATAACATGCATATACCACAACTTGTTCAGCCATTCCCCAATTGATGGACACCCACTTAATTTCCAATTCTTTGCCACCACAAAAAGAGCTGCTATAAATATTTTTGTACATACAAGTCTTCCTCCCACTTCTATGATCTCTTTGGGATATAGCCATAGAAGTGGTATTCCTCGGTCAAAGGGTATGAAATTATTTATAGCCCTTTGGGCATAACTCCAGATTGCTCTCCAAAAAGGTTGAATCAGTTCACAATTCCAACAGCAATCCATTAGTGTTCCAATTTGCCCAAATCCTCTCCAGCATTTGTAATTTTCCTTTGTTGTTACCTTAGCCAATCTAACTGGTGAGATGTGGTAACTCAAAGTTGTTTTAATTTGCATTTCTCTGATCAATGGTGATTAGAGCATGTCTTCATATGCTTATAGATATCTTTAATTTATTTCTTTAAAACTGCCTGTTCATATCCTTTGACCATTTATCAATTGGGGAATGACTTGTATTCTTATAGATCTGACCCAATTCTCTCTATATTTTAGAAATGATTCATTTATCAGAGACATAGGTTGTAAAAATTAGTTACCAATTTTCCACCTCACTCTTAATCTTGGTTACATTGGCTTTGTTTGTACAGAAGCCTTTCAATTTAATGTAATCCAGATTATCCATCTTGCATGTTATAATGCTCTCTAATTCGTGTTTGGTCATAAAGTCTTTCCCTCTCCACAAATCTAACAGGTAAACTATTCCTTGCTTTCTGAGATTGCTTACAGTATCAACCTTTATACCTAGATCATGCAACCATTTAGACTTGATTTTAGTGTATGGTGTTAAATAATGATCTATGCCCAGTTTCTGCCATACTATAATCAAGTTTTCACAGCAGTTTTTGTCAAATAGTGAGTTCTTATCACAAAAACTGGGGTCTTTGGGTTTATCAAACAATAGATTACTATAGTCATTGACTGCTAAATCTTGTGTGCCTAATCTATTCCATTGATCTACTACTTTATTCCTCATCCAGTACCAAGCAGTTTTGATGACTGCTGCTTTATAATACAGATTAAAATCTGGTGTAGCTAGTCCACCTTCCCTAGCATTTATTTCATTAATTCCCTTGATATTCTGGATGATTTGTTCTTCCAAATGAATTTTGTTACTATTTTTTCTAGCTTTATAGTAGAAGGTTTTTTTTTGGTAAATTGATTGATATGGAACTAAACATACAATTTAATTTAGGTAAGAATGACATTTTCATTATAATAGCTCAACCAAGCCACGTGCAATTGATATTTTTCCAATTAATTCGATTTGACTTTATTTGTGTGAAAAGTGTTTTGTAGTTGTGATCATATAGGTCCTGGATTGGTTTGGCAGGTAGATTACCAAATATTTTATAATGTCTACAGTAACTTTAAATGGGATTTATCTTTCTATCTCTTGCTGTTGAATTTCATTAGAAATATACAGGAATGCTGAGGATTTATGTGGGTTTGTTTTATATCCTGCAACTTTGCCAAATTTATTTATTTTTCTCAAGTAGTTTTTTACTTGATTCTCTAGGATTCTCTATGTATATCATCATATCATCTGCAAACAGTGGTAGCTTGGTCTCTTCTTTGCCTAATTTGATTCCTTTGATTTCTTTTTCTTCTCTTATTGCTACTGCTAACATTTGTTTTATCAGACTGAATAAGAGGGGTGATAGTGGACATCCTTGTTTCACCCCTTATCTTATTGGAAATGCTTCTACCTTATCCCCATTACACATAATACTTTTTGATAGTTTTAAGTAGATGCTACCTATTATTTTAAGAAGGATTCATTTATTTCTATACTTTCTAATGTTTTTAATAGGAATGGATGTTGTATTATGTCAAAGGCCTTTTCTGCATCTATTCAGATAATCATGTGGTTTCTACTAGTTTTATTGTTGATATGAGCAATTAAACTGATGGTTTTCCTAAAAATAAAACCATCCTTGCATTCCTGGAATAAATCCAACTGATCAACATGTATAATTTTTTAGATAAGTTGCTGTAGCCTTTTAGCAAAAATTTTGTTTAAAATTTTTGCATCTATGTTTCTGAGGGAAATTGGTGTATAATTTTCTTTCTTTATTTTATCTCTTCCTGATTTAGGTATCAGTACCATATCTGTGTCATAAAAATATGTTAGGACTCTTTCTTCACTAATTTTCCCAAATAGTTTGTAGAGTGTTGGAATCAATTGTTCTTTAAATGTTTGATAGAATTCACTAGTAAATCCATCTGGCCCTGGAGATTTTTGCCTAGGGAGTTCACTGATGGCTTGTTTAATTTCTTTTTCTAAGATTGGGTTATTTAAGTAATTTACTTCCTCTTAAGTTAATCTGGACAACTTATATTTTTGTAAATATTCATCCATTTCATTAAGATTGTCAAATTTATGTGCATACAATTGGGAAAAATAATTCCTAATTATTGTTTTGATTTCCTCTTCACTGGAGGTAGATTCACCCTTTACATTTTTGATACTTATAATTTGTTTTTCTTCTTTTTTTTTAAACATTGATTAAGGGTGTATCAGTTTTATTGTTTTTTCCATAAAACCAGCTCTTAATTTTATTTATTAATTAAATAGTTTTCTTGATTTCAATTTTATTAATCTTTCCTTTGGTTTTCAATATTTCTAATTTAGCATTTAATTGAGGATTTTCAATTTGTTCTTTGTCTAAGTTTTTCAATTGCATGTCAAATTCTTTGAGCTCCCTTTTGTCTAATTTAATCATGTATGCACTCAGGGATGTAAAACTTCCCATAAGAACTGCCTTTAATGCATCCCATCAATTTTGGTATGTTGTCTTGCTATTTTCATTCTCTTGAATGAAATTATTGATTTTTTCTATAATTTCTTGTTTGACCCACTCATTCTTTAGGATTAAATTGATTAATTTCCAATTAGTTTTTAGTCTATCTTTCCATGACCCTTTATTGCATCTAAATTTTTGCATCTTGATCTAGAAGGATGCATTTAATAATTCTGCCTTTCTGCATGGAATTGTTAGGATTTTATTCCCTAGAACATGGTCAATTCTTTTAGTATGTGCCATGAACTGCTGACAAGAAAGTATATTCCTTTTTGATCCCCATTCAGTTTTCTCCAGAGATCTAGCATATCTAGCCTCTCTAAAATTCCATTTACCTCCTTAACTTCATTCTTGTTTATTTTGAGGTTAGATTTATCCAGTTCAGAGAGGGGGTGATTAAGGTCCCCCACTAGTATAATTTTGTTATATATTTCTTCCTCCATTTCCCTTCACTTCTCCTCTAGGAATCTGGATGCCATACTACTTGGTGCATATATGTTAAGTAATGATATTGCTTCATTCTCGATGGTGCCTTTTAGCAGGATATACTTTCCTTCTTTATCTCTTTTAATTATATCTATTTTTGCATTTGCTTTATCTGAGATAAGTATTGCTACCCTTGTTTTTTTTTTTTTAATTTAGCTGAGGCATAATAAATTTTACTCCAGCCTTCTAACTTTACCCTGTGGGTATTCCTTTGTTTCAAATGTGTTTCTTGTAGATAGCATATTGTAGTATTATGGTTTTTAATCCATTCTGCTATATGCCTCTGTTTTATGGGAGAGTTCATCCCATTCACAGTCACAGTAATGATGACTATCTGTTTTTTCCCTTCCATTCCATTCCTCCCTGTGCATCTATTTTTTTTTTTTCTTCCTTCTCCCTTCCCCTACTTAAGGGTTTTCCTTTTCACCACCACCTTCCTTGGTGTTCACTCTCAATGACCCCCCCTTCTTTACCTACCTTCTGCCCTTACTACTATTTCCCTCCCCCTCTAATCCCTCCTTTTTATCCCCCCATACCCTCCTACTGCCTATAAGACCCAATAGATTTTTATACTTGTTAGTGTATGTTATTCCCCCTTTCACCCCAAAGCAATGAGAGTAAATTTCATACAGTGCCCCAATCCCTCCCTCCTTTCCCTCTTTTTAATGAGTTTTCATGTCTTTTCACATTAGACTCTTAAACTTAACTGATTATGTTGTCCCCTTTTTGAACCAGAACCAGTAAGAGTAATGTCCAAATGATGTTCCTCTCCCTCTTCTACTATAATGTGTTTTTATGCCTCTTTGTATGGCATAATTTATGTTTTTTCTGTCTCATCCTTTCCTTTTATCCCATTGAAGTCCATTTGAGCCCCTTGATAATGTTTCTTTTTTATCATTATATTAGTTCATTTATACCTACATGCTCTATCTATGTGTAAGCCTTTTAAAGACTATGATAATAATATATATTTCGATATTGACAGTTATCTGCTTCTCATATAGGGATGTGAATATTTTGCTCTTATTGCATCCCAAGTTATGTGCATGTGTGTGTGTGCATGTGAGCATGTATGTATGTGTGAGTGTGTTTTTTTCCTTGTTTACCTTTTTATGTCTTTCTTGAATCTTGTAATTGGAGATCATATTTTCCATTGAGCTCTGGCTTTTTCGTCAGGAAAGTCTGGAAGTCCCTTATTTCATTAAATGACCATATCCTTGCCTGAAAGATTATGCTCAGTTTTGCTGGGTTGTTAATCCTTGGTTGCAGTCCTGCTCTTTTGCCCTGTGAAATATCAAATTCCAATTCCTCTTATCTTTTAATGTAGAATCTGCTCAGTCCTGTGTAATCCTGACTGTAGTTCTACCATATTTGAATTGTTTCTTTTTGGCTGCTTTCAGTATTTTCTCCTTAATCTTGTAATTCTTGAATTTGGCTATTATATTTCTTGGAGTTTTCAATTTGGGATCTCTTTCAGGAGGAGTCTGGTGAATTCTTTCGAAAACTATTTTATCTTCTAATTCCAAGACTTCAGGACAGTTTTCTCTAACAATCTCTCTGAGGATGTTGTCCAGGCTCCTTTTTTCTTCATGACTTTCCAGTAGACCAATAATTCTTAAGTTATCTCTCCTGGAACTGTTCTCTAGGTCAGTTGTTTTTACAGTGATATAATTTACACTTTCTTCCATTTTTCAGTCTTCAGGTTTTGTTTGATTGACTCTTGGTGCATCATAGAGACCTGAGCTTCAGTTTGACTGATTCTAATTTTTATTGAATTATTCTCTTCAGTTAGTTTGTGAAGGTCCTTTTTTTATGAAGGTATTTTTTCCAATTATTTCACTAATTTTACTTTTTAAGGATTTGTATCCTTCAGTGAGACTTTTTTTTTCCAATTTGGTCACTGTAGATTTAAATTTGTCTTCTGCCTCCCTAATTTGGTCCTTAAAATTTTTCTTGAGCTCTTCCAAGAATGCTTTTTGGTCTTGAGACCAGTTCATATTTCCTTCTATGGTCTCAGGTGTGAGTATAGAGTCCATGTTGTCCTCTTTATTTGGTTGTTCTTGCTTGCTATAATAAGCTCTAATTGATTTTCTTGCCTTCCCCTTCTCCTTCTCAGCTTCCTTCCTTCCCATTGTAACTTCCTATTTCCTAATTTCTCAAATTGGGAGACAGGTTCCTGGTTGTTGTTTTGTGCTCTGTAGCCTCTGGTTATCTAGATTGAGGCCAAGACCAGGACTTTCAGTGTTTTCCTTCAGTTATGCTGATACTCACAGAGTACTCTGTGGAGGAGTGGGGGTGGTTTGGCCACTTCAGATTTCTGCCTCTATGCCCCTGGGCTACAGCTCAGGCAGGCTTTTGCTGGTTAGGTTAGGTAGGGCTTGTTGGGACCCCTCCTCCTCTTCTCTTCAAACTCCTTGCTGCCTCAGTTATACCCCTTCTCAATGTCTCCCAAACCCGAGGCTATTTCCACTATCTCAGGATTTCACTCTGTGTGGGATACTTATTTTCTAGATCAGGGAGGGGGAATTGGAGCAGCCAGAGTTTACTTTGTCATCTTAGCCTCTTGAAAGTCAGGCAGGAGATTTCTAAACTTCCAGGCTGGGGCTGATAGTCCCAGGATAAGCTGCTGTCTCTTCTGGGGGCCTGAGACCTCTCTTACCTGGCTCAAATGGATCCTTCTGTACCATGGTGAGATGCTGGTGAGATGCTGATGAGACTGCTGCAAATTGCCCTTTGGGTGGGTGAGTCCACTGACTGGGGATCCTTCTTTCTCTGCTATAATCTGCTGTCTCATCCAAGCTGCTGCTGTCCCCATGTGCTCTGCTCTCCTTCTAGCCGGACCCATGTGGGCACTTTCCTGGGCTGGATTCTGCCACACTCTGTCTCCCAGTGGATTGTGACACTCCAAAACACATTCAGATTCACTTTTTAAAGTTTAGTAATGGGATTCACAGAGGAGCTTAGAAAAGTTACAGCTTCCATTCTGACATCTTGGTTCCACCCCTCCAGATACCTCTTAACATTTGAAGCTGCTTTGTGGTGCAATGAGCAAGTGGAGTGGGAGTGGGTACTACCTTTCTGTCAGCTAGCAAACATTTTCTGGATTAGCATTTGTTGAGTATGCTGTTAAATGCAAACATTTTACAACATAGTTTGGAAATAGGGGGTCAATCAAGTTCCTTCCAAATAAGACATTCTGTGGGATGCTTGGTGATGCAATGGGCAATCAGGAGTCAAGAGCACCTGACCTCAAATTCAGCCTCAGACCCTAACTGTGTGACCCTGCACAAGTCACTTAACCCTGATTGTCACCCAAATGAACAAATTCTGAGACTCATCATGTGTTGAAATATTACTCCAGGGCTTTGATTTTGATACATATGGTTCATGTAATTTTTCCAGAATATCAAAGGGGTGATGGAGAACTCTAGCCCAGCAGTTCTACATTCAATTCTTTCTCCTCTTCAACATGGCATACAATAAAACTGAAGGTGATACAGCCTTTTGGGGAGAACAAAAATAAAATAAAATCATAATAATGGCTGGTATGTGCACTTGAAAGTTTTCAAAGATCTCTACAATGTTAATTTATTTTATCCTCACAGAAACCCTGGAATGCATGTTTTGTTGTTCCTGTTTTACATATGAGGACACTGAGACTCTTAAATGATATCTCAAGGTCATATCGGCATTATATAAATGAGACTTTATTTGAACTAAGGTTTTCCTAGATCAAAGTTCAGTGCTAGTCACTCTGCTGTGACCACAGAGTCCTGTTTCCATGTCATATAAGCTCCAAGTAGGCAGGGAATGGACAATTTGTTTTCTTTCTCCAAACTCTAGCACAAGGTCTTTCATGTAGTATTTAAAAGTTGTTTGTTGTATTGCATTTATTGTTTAAATTGGAGAAAGAACTATGTAAACCATCTGACTGACATGATCACATTTCCTAGGGATGATCTTTTCTTTCTTGTTCAATTGTTTCAGTAAAATCGGATTTTTTTTCCAATTTATTTATTTATTTTTAGCTTTCCACATTCATTCTCCAAGACTTTGAGTTACAAATTTTCTTCCTGTATTTTCCCTACCCCACCCCAAAATAGTGAGCCTACTGAATACCCTTTTCCCAATCTATTCTCTTTTTATCCTCCCTCATTGCCCCCTAACTTTCTAGTAAGGCAAGATGGATTTATTTTTTTAAAACAATTGGGGTCATGTAACTTGATCAAGGTTACACTGCCAGTTATTTTGGGCGAGTGTTAAGTATTTGAGACCAGAACCGATCCCAGGTCTCCTGACTCTAGGGCCAGCACTCTTACTCACTGCACCACCTGGTCATCCCACAAGATGGATTTATATACCCCAGTAATGGTATATCTTATTTCCCAGTTGCAGGTAAAAAAATTTTTTTTCAAACATTTGTTCTCAAAACTTTAAGGTCCAGATACTTTCTCTTCTGCCCTCCTCACCCACCCCCACTGGGAAAATAAGCAATTCAATATAGTTTGTACATGTGTAGTTACACAAAACATTTCCATAGTAGTTATATTGTGAAAGATTAACTGTAATTCACTCTATCCTATCCTGCCTCCCACTTACTCAGTTTTCTCCTTTGATCCTGTCCCTTTTCAAAAGTGTCTACTTCTACCTACCTTCTCCCCCAATCTGCTCTTCCCTTCTATCACCCCCCTCTTATCCCCTTCACCCCTACTTTCCTGTAGGGTAAGATACCCAATTGAATGTGTATGTTATTCCCTCTTTAAGGCAAATTCAATGAGAGTAAGGTTGACCCCTTTCCTATCAGCTTCCTGCTCTTCCCCTCCATTGTAAATGTTTTCTCTTGCCTCTTTTAAATGAGATAATTTGCCCTATTCTATTTCTCCCTTTCTCCTTCTCCCAATATATTCCTCTCTCAACTCTTAATTTTATGTTTTTTAGATATCATCCCTTCGTATGCAACTCATCCTTTACCCTCTGTCTATGTATACATGTACATACATATGCACACACTCACATATACGTTTATATACACATTAACCCTCCTATACATATGTTTATATGTATGTATACACACACAGATATACATATACACACACGTATATATTTACTTCAACTATCATCATACTGAGAAAAGCCTTATGAGTTACAATTATAATTTTTCCATGTAGGAATGTAAATAGTTCACCCATAATAAGTTCCTTATGATCACTTTTCCCTGTTTACCTTCTCATGTTTCTTTTGCATCTTGTATTTGAAGGTCTAATTTTCTGTTCAGCTCTGATCTTTTCATCAAGAATGCTCAAAATTGTCTATTACATAGAATGACCATATATTCCCCTGAAGCATTATACTCAGTTGTGCTGAATTGGTGATTCTTGGTTTTAGTTCTATCTCCTTTGACCTCTGGAATATCGTATTGCAAGCCCTTCAATCACTTAATGTAGAAGCTGCTAGGTATTATGTTATTCTGATTGTGTTTCAACAATAGTCAAATTGTTTCTTCCTGACACCTTGGAATATTTTCTCCTTGACCTGGGAGCTCTGGAATTTGTCTGTGATATAACTAGTAGTTTTATTTGGGGGATCTTTTTCGAGAGGTAACTTTTGAATTCTTTACATTTTTACTTTGTCCTCTGGTTCTAGAATATCAGGGCAATTTTGCTTAATAATTTCTTGAAAGATGTCTAGGATCATTTTTTGATCATGGCTTTCAGGCAGTTCAATAATTTTTAAATTATCTCTCATGCATCTATGTTCCAGGTCAATGATTTTTCCAATCAGACATTTCACATTGCCTTCTATTTTTTATTTGTTTGGATCTGTTTTATAGTAACTTGATTACTCATAAAGTCATTAGTTTCCAATTGTTCCAATAAAATTTTGAAGAAGTCATTCTCTTCAATGAGTTTTTGAAAATCCTTTTCCATCTGGCAAATTGGGCTTTTTAAGACATTCTTTTCTTCATTGAATATTTGGTCCTCTTTTGCCATTTGGGTTCATCTATTTTTTAAGTTTTTATTTTTTCTGGCATTTTTGTGGGTCTCCTTTAGCAGGCTGTTGACTCACTTTTCATGATTATCTTGCATCATTCTCATTTCTCTTCCCAATTTTTCCTCCACTTCTCTTACTTGATTTTCAATATCCTTCTTGAGCTCCTCCATGGCTTGTAACCAGTTAATAATTTTCTTGGAGGCTTTTGATGCAGGAGTTCTGACTTTTTTGTCTTCCTCCCATTCTATGCTTTGGTCCTTTTTATGCCAAAAAAGTGTTCTGTGTTTTGTTTGTGCTTCCTCTGCTTGCTCATATTGCCAGCCAGTTACTTGACTTTTGAGCTCTTTGCCATGGTAGAACTCTGCTTCCAGATTTCAGAGAACTACTTCCCAGAGTACTGGGGTTTTTGTAGCAGCTGGAGCCATTAGGTAGGTGCCCTCTCTTCAGCTCCCAGAAGCTTTGGCACAGTTGTCACACACTCCAGCGCCACCATCCAAGACCACTGTCCAGATCCAAGCAGGTTAAAGCAAGAGGGATTACCCTCTGAATGGTTGCTTCTCCCCCCCCCCATAATCTGTAGGCCAGGAGCTCTGGAAGCAGCGATGCAGCAGCAACTGCAGCTGCTGCACCTCCACTACCTCTAGCCCTGGGGACAGGGGCCAGATCAAGCTCTTCTCCACCCAGTTCCAACAGAGTTCCTGACTGATATTTTACTTTCTTTTTGGCATTTATGGTTGAGAAGTCTGGAAACCACCACAGCTGCTGATGATTCACTCTTCTGATGTCTACTCTAGCCTCTACTGCTCAGGACCACCCTGTGGCTGGAACTGCACAGATCATGTGAGACTGCACTTGGCTCCCACCTCTGTGTGATAGACCTTTCCTTTCAGCCTGCCATGGTGCCTTCAGTGGGAAATGTGTTTCTCTCTTACTTTGTGGGTCCTTTAGCTCTAAAATTTGTTGAGTCATTTTTACATGTATTGAAGATAAGAGCTGGAGCCTCGCAGAGGTCTAGTTTCTACTCCACCATCTTCTGTCTGCCTCCCCGCATCTGATTCTTCATGACCACATTTGGGAGTTTATTTTTCTTTTCTTTTCTTTTTTAAGCAATCAGGGTTAAGTAACTTGCTCAAGGTTACACTGCCAGTTATTATTTCTGGGTGTGGTGCTAAGTATCTGAGCCCGGATTTTGATCCAGGTCATCCCGACACTCTTACTCGCAGTGCTACCTGGCCGCCCCACATTTGGGATTTTCTTAACAAAGATACTGGAGGAGTTTGCAATTTCCTCCTCTAGCTTATTTTAAAGGTGAGGAGACTGAGTGAAACAGGTATAAGAGACTTGCCCAGGGTCACATAGCTAGTATGTATCTGAAGATAGATTTGAAGTCATGTCTTACTGACTCCCAAGTTTGTCACTTTAGGCAATGAGCTAGACTTGCTTTTGGAACCTCAGTGATGGAGGCAGCTGGTAGTGCAGAGGATAGATGGTTGGGCCTAGAGGCAGGAAGATCCGAGTTCACATCCTCCCTCTGATGCTCCTTGACTTGTGGCTCTTTGCAAGTCACTATTATCTCTCTCATGCTCAGTTTCCTTATTTGTAAAGTGCTGACAAAATTTGAGCCAGCCTGCCAGTAGTGTCGGGATGAGATAAAGTCCTTAGCTCAGTGTCTCGATTATTGCATCATTTAAGTGTCAGATATTATTGCTGTTATTACTGTGCCCCAGGCCACCCACTTCATGTTGGGAGAGCTCTATCTAACTCCTATAAGGTTTCCGTTGTGGTAAGCAAATATCTGCTTCATGTTATTTCTACCCATTACTCTTTTTTTTTTTTTTTTAGCAATCAGGGTTAAGTAACTTGCTCAAGGTTACACGGCCAGGTGTTTCTGGGTGTGGTGCTGAGTGTCTGAGCCCGGGATTCGATCTCCAGGTCGTCCCAACACTGGAGCCGGTGCTCTTACTCGCTGAGCCACCTGGCCGCCCCTAAGCAATTGGGGTTAAGTAACTTGCTCAAGGTTACACAGCCAGGTGTTTCTGGGTGGGTGCTAAGTGTCTGAGCCCGGGATTCGATCTCCAGGTCTTCTCAACACTGGAGCCGGTGCTCTTACTCGCTGTGCTACCTGGCCACCCCTACCCATTACTCTTGACTCTTCCCTGTGGCGTCAAGTAGTAGTGCCAACTAGGCAATGGGTGGGCATGGAGGAGGAGCAGGACTCAGAATGCCTAAGCATCTGGCCAGATTCTGACAATTGTGCCCAGGGTTTTGGGGATCAGAGAATCCACTTCGAATATTTGCATACATGCTTCCAATGTAAGGCTTTAGAAGTAGTTAATACATTATTTATGGTTACTTAGTCATTTTTATTTTGATAAAATAAACTTCATTGTGCCCCAAAGCCAAGTTAAAGTCTGTGCCCTGAGGGTTTTTTTAATTTGCATGATCAGTTAGATGACAATGAGGTGTTTCCTGCCTGATTCTCTAAATGAACAAACTGAAGAGAAAGAAAGCATGCGGATGACTGACATCATTGTACCTGGTTCTTCACTGCCATCTGTGACTCTTCTTTTTCTTCTCCACATCATCTTCCACATCGCTGTCAAGATTACTTTTCCCAGCCACAAAATTTCCACATGTTCTTTGTTACCTCTAGGATCAGAAACAGTTACAATAAAAACAACATGAGCAAGCTCTTTGTCTGGCATTTAAAGTCCTTCACAAGTGACCTCTCACCTACCTTTCTTCACCCAGAATATTTCCCATGGTGCTCTTTTTGGTGTGGTCAAACTGACCTTCTTGCTGGTCCTAACCCATGACATATCATCTCCCACCTCTATGCCCTTGCACATAATATTCCCTCCATGGACTCCTTCCTCACTTCTGCCTTTTAGAATCCTTGCTCTCCTAACAAATTCAGCTCAAGGACTTCCTCCTTTGTTGTTGTTTTTTAGTCATTTCAGAACCTTTGTTATCCCATATGAGGTTTTCTCCACAAAGATACTGAAGTGGCTTGCTGTTTCATTTTCCAACCTCTTTTACAGATGAGGAAACAGATCCAAACAGCATTATGTGACTTTCCCAATATAACATAGCTAGTGTCTTGGACCAAATTTGAATTGAGCTCTTTCTGACTCCAGAACTGATACTCTATCCACTGCAACACCACTTGTGGCTTTTCAGGATCTGAGAACAGTTTTGAACAGTTAGTTGTCATTTCTTTCTCTCATCTAGTTTTGATCAGAGCAAAATTGTCCAAATTGATACTATTTAGTTCCTTTTCTAGTATGACTGAAAGGAGGAATGGGTGAATGAATATAATTTATCTATGACTTACTATATGCAAACTGTGAATCCTCATGTTAAAAGTAAGACATTCTCTATCCTTGACTTAACATTTTAATTAAAGGAGACAATACATGCAGGGAAATTTTGGCTAGGAAATGTCAAAGTCATAGTAATAATGAATAAAACTATAGGGTATGTGATTGTTGATGGACCTGTTACAGAACTAATGATGATTATGATTTTATTATTTTTCCTAGATGAGAAAATGGAAGGCAGGAGCAGTGAGGTACATGGTGAAAGGACAAGACATTTCTGAGCATGTCTACTTACTTCTCAACAGAAAGTGATATTTTAATTTAGAGTACCAATAACTAAGGCAATATTCATCTGCCCATAGAATGTTTATAGACTAGAATATTTAGAGTTATCCACTTTCAGTTGTTAGCTTTTTCCTTGTTCCATGGAGTTGCATATTTGCAAAATTGTTCAAGTATCAAAAGAAACATGAAATGTGCAATTTGAGAGACATCTCTGCTCCAAATGTTCATATGGACTACTTTTGCCTGAATGGTGGTAGAGCCTTCACAGCTCATATTAGTCTGGTTAGTCACAGTTGGACACACAAGTACCTTAGACCTGACATAATGATGCCACTTTTTTTCCTCTTTGAGCACAAAGAAAAGCAACCAACTACCAATTTGTTCTTGAAAAGTAGATACAACGGTGACAGTCTATCCAATTTGGTGGTTTCTTGTTTTCATACAGCATAGACTTGAAAAATTAAGGATCAACTCCATGTTATCTGGAGATAACACAATAGAACTCTATGGGGATTGTGATGACATTTAATCTCACTTCCAGCTTCACTTTCAGGACAGAGACTAGTACTTTTTTTCCCCATAACTAAAGAAGTTATGGCAAAGTTGTAAAGGAGTTAATCATTAAAAACAAGACTATGTTGAATGATGAGTCTCTAATATTGACCAGTGAGTTTCATGAAAATGTTGAAAAGTGTGATTTTACAATGACCATAATTATTCACGTTTCTGAAGACAAGGCTGTGAAATCACTTCTTAGCTATACCTCTTGTACAAAAACCCTTTTTTCTTCACACTGACTGAAAGCAAAAAAAACAACAAACACTAACAAACCCGAATACAAAGGAGACACAAACTTAATGTGAACCAGAAATAATTGCTTAAAATCAAATTTGGACCATAAAATTTAGAGAAAGGGAATTGGCTATAGTCATATTATAAGGGAAAGGATCTTAACTCTATCATTGGAGGGCCTGAGTTTGATTTTTAGTCTACTCTTTGTTTTCTAGGTAATGATGGAGAGTTCACTTGGCCTCTCACCATCACTTCCTTCATCTGAAAAAAAAAGGGGGGATCTGACTAGTAAGTATGTGATCCAAATTATATGGTCTATCACACAGAAGAGGAAAAGAAGGAGGTGTCAGTAAGGTAAGACACCATTGAACTTTATTGACAGAGAAGATTATGGAGTTTCCTTTCTGCAAGAATATAAGAACTGATTAGCGCTTCAGCTTTATGTTTCAACCTTTTGCAATATGGCTCTGATGTGAATTTCCTAATTTTTTTTTAATAAGCAGTGCCTGGGAATGGAACCCACCCTCTCTTTTAACCTACCTCTGAGGATACATGGTTGTCTTTAAGGCTAGGTTTATATATAACTTCATATAGGAAGCTTGTAGTGAATTCTGTATGTTATGGATTACTCTCCACCAAATTGCCATTCATATATCTCTATATCATCCCTTGCCTTGCCTTCCTTTCTTTTCTTTCTTCCATTCTCTTCCCCATCTCTTGAATGTGACCCCTTCTCTCCTCTGGTATTGCCACCAACCTGATGCAGGCATTAATCTGCAGACCTTTGTATTATTTCTACTGCCTGCTTGTTGATCTCCCTGCCTCATGTCCTTCCCCAGTTCCATTACTAACTCCTTTCACTCAAAAAGTGGTTTTCCAAAAACACAGGTTTTACCATGCCATTTCCCTATTCAACAGACTCCAGGGCAACTCTATCACCACCAGGATCAAATAAAATATCCACAGTTTTTATACCTTGAATATTTCCAGAAGATTTGGATATAGTGACATTGCTCTCCTGGCTGTTCTCTGAGCAAGGCACCCCATCTTCCAGCTTCAGGTATTTTCTCTGTCAGTTTCCCATGGCTGTAATGTTTTCCTTCCTCATTTCTACCTTCAGGCTTTTAGTTGTTGTTGGTAAGTTACATAGGCCTTTTCGTGACTGGATTTAGGATTTTCTTGGCAAGGTATTGGAGTGGCTTGCTATTCTACAGCTCATTTTATATATGAGGAAAATGAGATAAACAGGATTACCTGATTTTCCCAGAGTCACACAGTAAGTGTCTGAGAGCAGTTATGAACATAGGCAGATGTGCTGCCTAGATGCCCCAGGGATTCCCTAGCTTCACTCAAATAACATCTAAAATCCCACCCTCTCCAGGAACATGTACTCATGCCTTTTAATTCTAAACCTTCCCTCTATTGATTATTTCTTATTTATCCAATTTACACCTTGTTCATACACGTGTTTCCATGTTCTCTTCTCCATTAGATTGTCAACTTTTCTAGGGATGTAGCTGGGTTTGCCTTTTTGTTTTGCTTCCCCAGTACTCAGTGCCTACCACATAATTAGGCATTCAATAAATGCTTGTTGACTGACAGACTATTGTATTCCCCCAACAAGATATAAGTTCCTTTGAGTCAGGGACTTCCTTTTTAATTTTATCTGAATTCCCAATACTTAGCACAATGCCTAACTAATAGTAAGTATTTTCAAAGGCTCTGTCTATATATCTACCTTTTCAGTTCTCAATAGGAAGTAATATTTGTACTATTTAGGAACAGGCATATATGTGTATGTGTGTATGTATATAAATGTGTTTATGTGTAAAATTTTAAAGTAATATTTGATATAATTTATTTTCTTTTTCTTTACTATCTTTCCATTACTGTGCCACAGAGAACCACAACATATAAAATTACATATTTTAATTTTTTCCGACTACATGCAAAAACAAATTATGAATTTTTAAGTATCTAAATGCTCTCCTTCTATCCTTTCCTATTCCCTTATTGAGAAGTCAAGCAATTTGATACAAGTTGTAGTTGTGAATCATGTGAAACCTATTCCCGTATTAGATATGTTGTCAAATAAAACATGGACAAAAATAAAGTTTTAAAAAGTATACATTGATATTCCTTCAGACTCTATCATTTCTTTCTCTGAAATATCCCACTTGTCACTTCTTATAGCACAAAAATATTCCATCACAATCATATAACAGAGCTTGTTTATCCATTTCCCAAAGTATAGGCATCCCTCCAATTAACAATTCTTAGCCACTGTAAAAAGAACTGCTAAGATCACACCTAACAGATTGGCTAACATGGCAAGATAGGGCAATCATAAATGCAAGAGAAGACGAGGGGAAATTGGAACCCTAAAGCATTGTTGGTGGAAATGTGAACTGATCCAACTATTCTGGAGAACAATTTGGAACTATGCCCAAAGGGCTATAAAAATGTCCCTACCCTTTGATACAGCAATACCACTTCTAGGGCTGTATCCCCAAGAGATCATAAAAAGAGGGAAAGGACCCATATACATATTTACATTTATATATAATATTTATAGCAGCTATTTTTGTGGTGGCCAAGAACTGGAAATTGAGGGGATGCCCATCAATTGGGAAATGACTGAATAAGTTGTGGAATATGAATGTAATGGAATACAATTTTGCTATAAGAAATGATCAGCAGGTAGACTTCAGGACAACCTGGAAAGATTATATAAACTGAAGCTGAGTGAAGTGAGCAGAACCAGGAGAACATTGGACACAGAAACAGCTACATTGTATGATGATTGACTTTGTTAGACATAGCTCTTCTCAGTAATGCAAGAACCTAAAACAGCTCTAAAAGACTCATGATGTAAAATGCTACCCACATCCAGAGAAAGAGATTGAGAGTCTGAATGCAGATGGAAGCATACTATTTGTTCTTTTTCCTTCTTTCTCATGTTTCCACTCATTCTTTGTAATTCTTATATAAAACATGAACAATGTGAAAATATGTTTAATAAGAATGTATATGTAGATCATATACCAAAATGCATGCTGTCTTGGGGAGGAGGGAGGAGTGGGAACTGTAGAAAATTTGAAACTTACAGAAGTGAATGTTGCAAAGTAAAATTAAATGAATTTGTTTAAAAACAGTTAGTACTAAAAATAAATAATTATGAATTAAAAAGAGTTTCTATAATGTATTATAAAGTAGTATTTATCAAAAGAATCTGGCATTGGCTAAAAATAAAGTGGTGGATCAGATCTTTCTCTGGAGGCAGATAGTATTTTTCATCATATTTCCTTTGCAATTGTCTTAGATCATTTTTTAATTTTTTTAATTTTTCAAATGCTTTATTAAGTTCTGATTTACATCATTCGTTTCCTCCAGATTTCGAGTTACAAATTTTCTCCCCATTTTTCCCCTACCCATCACCCCCAAAAAGGAGTCCCACAGGATATCCCCTCCTCCAATCTGTATCTTAGATCAATTTTTAATGAAAATAGAAATGACATAGAAAGATGATCATTGTGCACTCTTGCTGTTACTATATACAATTTTCTCTTAGTTGTACTCATTTCACTCTTCAATATTTCATACATATATTTATGTTTTCTAAGATTATCAAACTCATAATTTCTTATAACACAATAGTATTCCATCACAATCACATACACTATTTTGTTCAGTTATTCCTCGAATGATGGTCACCCCAGAATTAACAATTCGTTCTAACCCCAGAAAGAGCTTCTATAAATATTTTTGTACTTATAGATCCTTTTACTATTTTATCTCTGTGTGATACTGACCTAATGGGGTGAAAGGGCATACACTGTATTATAGCCTTTTCAGTGCAATTCAAAATTGCTCCAGAATGTTTGGATCAATTCACAACTCCACTAACAATGCAGTAGTATCCCAATTTTCTCACATCCCCTCCGAAATTAGTCATTTCCCTCTTCTTTCATATTAGCTGATCTGATCAGTGTGAACAGGTACATACCTCAGAGAGGCTTAAATTTTCATTTATCTATTCAAGAGTGATATGCAACATTTTACATTTTTATATGACTATAGTTTTCATTTCTTCTGAAATATGATTATTCACATCTTTTGGCAATTTATCAATTGGGGAATGGCTTTATATTCTTACAAGTTTGACCCAGTATGCTATTTATTTGAAAAATTAGTCCTTTAGAGAAATTTTCTGTATTTTTTCTTAATTTTCTGTTTTCCTTCTAAGCTTTTTTACATTGGTGATGTTTTTGCAAAAAACTTTTAAAATGAAATATTAAAAAAATACTCATTTTATATCCCAAAGTGTTCTCTCCCTCTTGTAAGATCACTCTGTATATCTCACAGGCAAACTATCATATGCTCCACTAATTGGCTTATGGCGTTACCCTTTATGTCTAAATCATGTAAAGCACTCTTCTATTTCCTCTAGTTAATAAATTAGTTCCTGTCATTCATGGTCACAATCATGATTGCTAATTGTATTTCCCTGCATCCTACATTTCCACTCTGTTTATCCCTTTATCTCTCCTCCTCTCCTTTCACTGTTTTTTCTCCAATGTGTAGAAATGGAAAATGATGTATAAAAACTCACTGAACAAAGTAATTACTTAAAGAATAGAATTGGGAAATAGAAGCTAATGACTCCATGAGGAAGCAAGAAAAAATGAAAATAAAAAATTGACACACTTTCCTCAATCTTACCTTTCTTCTCTCAAACTCTTCTTCTATTAACCACCTCCCCTCCTACTTCCCTGTATGGTAAGGGATACATTTTTATACACAACTGAGTATGAATGCTATACTCTTTCTGAGCCAAATAAAATTTGAGTAAGGTAGAAATACTGCCAGCCGCCCACCTACCCATCTTCCCATTCATCATGAAAAAAATCTTTTGTGCCATGTTTATGTGATATAATTTACCATGTTCTATTTCTTCCTGCCCCCTTCTCCCAGTGTATACCTCTTTCTCAACACTTAATTTTACTTTTTTAATATAATTTCAAATAGGCATCTCATATCTGTGTCCAATGCATAGTTGTAAAATCCCTAATGATGATAAAGTTCTTAGGAGTTACAAGTACCATCTTCCAAGGTAGAAATATAAAGAGAGGGGCCGAGTCAAGATGGCAGAGCAGAAATAGAACTTTCATGCGGCTCAGGTTCCAAGTCCTCCAATTCATGTAAAAAATGACTCTAGACAAACTTTGGAGCTACAAAACCAACAAAATGACAGATAGAATGTAACCTCCTGCTGAAGACAGTCCAGCAGGCCAGCAGGAAGGGGCCAGCACAGCACCCTGGGAGCCTGGCCCAGCCCTTTTGAATCTTGAGGTTTTAGCAAGCTGGAGGGACTTCAGATCACCAGCAGCTGTCAGAGTATCGAGAATTATCAACACATAGATCCTAAGGAACATTTGAGATGTCAGTGCATTGTGGACTTTGAGATCTGGTAGTTTGGGAGTGGGGTCCTGCCTTTGCCCACTGGAGGGAGAAACCACTGAGGTGCTGTGGCCATGCATCCACCATCATATGGCAGCTTCATCTCCTGGCTTGCAGATTGTAGGGGCAGCAAGCAACCAGTCTGTGGGGTAATTGCTCTTGCTATAACCTGCTTGGATCTGGATTGTGGTCTAGTGTGGAGGTCCTGGGATCCGTGACCAGCTTGCTAGATTGTGGGGAGGCTCAAAGAGGGCACCAAATTAAATTTTCCAACAGCTGTAAAAAACCCAGAAATTGGGACAAAGCTCTCCTCTCTGCAAGCAGAGATCCACCGTGGCAAAAACATAAAAAGTAAAATAATTGAGTGGCAACATGAACAAGCAAAGGAAGCAAAAAAAGCAGAGCAATACTAATTTAAACTCTTATTTTGGGGACAAAAAGGATCAAAGCATTTAACAGGAGGAAGACAGAGAAGACAGAATTCCTGTACCAAAAGTTTCCAAGAAAAATATGAGCTTGTTACAGGCCATAGAGGAACTTAAGAAGGATGTTGGAAACCAAATGAGACAAGTGGAGGAAAATTTGGGAAGATGAATGAGAATGATGCAAGAAAACTATGAAATGAGAGTCAACAACCTGACTCATGAAAATAACACCTTAAAATATAGACTAACTAAAATAGCAAAAGAGGATCAAAAAAGCAATGAGGAGAAGAATGTCTTAAAAAGCCAAATTTACCAGATGGAAAAAGAATCTGAAAAGCTCACTAGATAGAATCATTCCTTCAGAATTATATTGGAGCAAATGTAAGCTAGTGACTTTATCAGAAATCAAGACACTATTAAGCATATCCAAAGAAATGAAAAAATAAAAGGCAATGTTAAATATCTCATTGGAAAAACAACTGACCTGGAAAATAGATTCAGGAGAGATAATTTTAAAAATTATTGGACTTGGACTACCTGAGAGCCATGATAAAAAAAAAGAACTTAGAAATCATGCTTCAATAAATTCTCAAGGAAAATTGCCCTGATGTTTTAGAACCAGAGTGAAAAATAGATATAGAAAGAATCCACTGAATACCTCCTAAAAAGATCCCCAAAAGAATACTTCTAGTGATACTAAAACCAGGTTCCAGAATTTCCAAATCAAGGAGAAAATATTTCAAGCAGCAAGGAAGAAAGAATTTAAATATTGTGAAAACACAATCAGGATAACAGAGGATCTGGCAGCTTCTACACTAAGTGATCAAAGGGCTTGGAATATGATATTCTGGAGGTCAGTGGAGGTGGGATTTAAACCAAGAATCACTTACCCAGCAAAACTTAGTATAATGTTTCAGGGGAAAAAAAGTCAATCAATGAAATAGAGGATTTTCAAGCATTCTTGATGAAAAAAAAATATGAGTTGAAAAGAAAATTTGACATTCAGATACTTGAAAGAAGAGAAGCATGAGAAGATAAACAGGGAAAAGAAATCATTAGGAACTTCTCAAATTTGAACTGTTTACTTTCCTAGCTGGAAAAATGATAATTGTAACTTTTGAAACTTTTCTCAGTATGAGAATAGTTGAAGGGAATAGAAATATACATAATGTGTTTATGTGTGTATCTATGTATATGTATAAATATGTGTAATACATATATGTGTATATATGTATACATATGTCACTCTCCACATTTATACATATATGTGTCTATATATGAGGGTGTATGGGTATATGAATATATGTGTGAGTATGTGTATATATGTGTACAGGTATACATAGATAGAGGGCACAGGACCAATTTAACAGGAAGGGATGATACATAAAAGGTGAAATTAAGAGGTGAGAGAGGAATATAATGAGAGGATATGGGGAGAGGCAGAATGCAGTAAACTAATATAGAAGAGGCAAGGGAAAACTGTTACAATGGAGGGGAATAACAGGAAGGCAAAAGGGAATGAGTCAACCTTATTCTCATTGAATTTAAGTTAAGGAGTGAATGACATACAGTAAATAGGGTATCTCACCCTACAGGAGAGTAGGGGGGAAGGGAATAAGAGGCGGGATAATGGAAGGGAGGGCAGACTTAGGGGGAGGGAAATTGGGGGCACCCACTTTTGTAAAGGGACAGGATCAAAATACAGAATAGAACAAGTGGGAGGTGAGATAGGATGGAGGGAAATATAATAAAAAATATGTCTTTTACAACATATCCACTATGGAAATGTTGACCTGTATTGAATTGCTTATCTTCCCATTAATGGTGGAGGGAATGGAACTCAAAGTTTTAAAATCAAATGTGTGTTTGTGGGTGTGTGGGTAGTGTACCCACACACACATATATATATTATTACTATTAATTATTAAAATTATTTTTACATGTAATTTGGAAATAAGATATACAGGTACTGGGGCATAAAGATCCACTGTGCCCTAATGGAAAATTGGGAGTGGGGGTGGGGGAATGTATGGGAGACAGCAGATAGGAGGAGGGGATGTCCAGCGGGATCGCTATATTGGGATGGTGGGTAGGGAGAAAATGGAGAGAATATTTATTACTCAAAATCTTGTGGAAATGAATGATGTAAACTAGAAGTTTATAAGGCCTTTGATAAAGTAAAACACAGGAATGTTTATACACACTATCCTTATTCAACTCCTTTTTTCCCCTTTGTTCACATTTTCATGCTACTTTTGAGTCTTGTATGTGACAGATAAATTATCTTTTTCAATTCTGTTCTTTTAATCAGCAATGCTTGAAACTCCTCTTTCATTAAATATACATATTCCCATGAAAAATTATACTCAAGTGATTCTTGCCTGTAATTCTAGCTCTATTGCCTTCTAAAATATTGTTTTCCATATCCTCTAAACTTTTAGTGTAGAATTACTAAACATTCTGTTTAGTAGTTCTCCTGGCTATAGATCCATGGTATCTGAATTGTTTCTTTTTGACTGTAATATTTTCTCCTTGAACTGGCAACATCGGAATTTCTCTAAAATATTCTTGGGGTGTTGTGATCATTTCAGAATCTTTTCTTTTCTTTTTTTTAATGCTTTATTAACTTCTGATTTACATCATTCGTTTCCTCTGGATTTTGAGTTACAAATTTTCTCCCCATTTTTCCCCTACCCACCGCCCCAAAATAGCAGTCCCAAAGGATATCCCGTCCTCCAATCTGCTCTCTCCCATATTTTCTCCCATACCCCTTTCGACTTTTCCAGTGGATCTCTATGCCTCATTGCCTGTATATCTTATTTACGAATTACATGTAAGGTGGTATTAATAATAGTATTTATATATATATATGTACACACATACATACATTATATATGTATATATATGTATATATATGAATATTTTATTTTAAAACTTTGAATTCCAGATTCATTCCCTTCCTTCCTTGTCACCCACACTTACTGGGAATATAAGCAGTTCAGTATAGGTTGTACATGTGTGGCTAATGCAAAACAATAACATAGTAGATATATTGTAAAACACTAACTATATTTCCCTACCTCGTATCCTACCTCCCACTTGTTCTATTCTCTACTTTGATCCCATCCCTTTTCAAAAGTGGTTGCTTCCAACATCCCTCACCTCTAGTCTGCCCTCCCTTCCATCATCCCCCCTCTCATCCTCTTCCCCTCCCACTCTCCTGGAGTTAGAGATACCCTATTTAGTGTGTATTTCACTCCCTCCTCAAGCCAAATTGAATGGGAATAAGGTTGACCCATTCCTTTTTGCCTTCCTATTCTTCCCCTCCATTGTAACCATTTTCCCTTGCCTCTTCTGTATGAGATAGTTTACCCCAATATGCCTATTGCCATCTTCTGTCATTATATTCCTCTCACTTCTTAATTTCACCTTTTAAGTATCATCCCTTCCTGTTAAATTGGTCCTGTGTAGCTATATATACTTGTAAACATGTATATACACACATTCACATATGTATTCATATGCCCATACACCTATATATATATGTGTGTGTATATATATATTCCCTTCAACTACTGAGAAAATTTTCATAAGTAACAATTATTGTTTTTCCATGTAGGAATGTAAATAGTTCAACTTTGACAAGTTCCTTATGATTTCTTTTCCCTGTTTACCTTCTCATGCTACTCTTGCTTCTTGTAACTGAGTGTCAAATTTTCTATTCAACTCTGGTTTTTTCAGCAAGAACGCTTGAAAGTCCTCTATTCCACTGAATGACTATATTTTCCCCTGAAAGATGATACTGAGTTTTGCTGGATAGGTGACCCTTGGTTTAAATCCCAGCTCCTTTGCCCTGAGGAATATCATATTCCAAGCCCTCAGTGTAGAAGCTGCCAGATCCTGGGTTATCCTGATTGTGTTTCCACAATATTCAAATTGTTTCTTCCTGGATTCTTGTAATATTCTCTCCTTAATCTCGGAATTCTGGAACCTGGCTATAACATTCCTAGGAGTTTTCTTTTTGGGATCTTTTTCAGGAGGTGATCGGTGGATTCTTTCAACCTCTATTTTGCCCTCTTGTACTAAAACATCAGGGCAGTTTTCTTTGAGAACTTCCTGGAGGATGATTTCTAGGTTCTTACTTTGGTCATGGCTTTCAGGTAGTCCAATAATTTTTAAATTATCTCTCCTGGATCTATTTACCAGGTCAGTCGTTTTTCCCATGAGATATTTCACATTGCCTTCTATTCTTTCATTTGTTTGGATCTGTTTAACAGCTTCTTGATTTCTCATAAAGTCATTAGCTTCCATTTGCTCCAGTCTAATTCTGAAGCAATGATTCTCCTCATTGAGCTTTTGAGATTCTTTTTCCATCTGACAAATTTCGTTTTCTAAGGCATTCTTCTCCTCATTGCCTTTTTGAGCCTCCTTTGCCTTTTGAGTCAGTCTGTTTTTTAAGGTTTGTTTTCCTTTGTCAGGCTGTTGACTCTCATTTCATAATTTTCTTGATTTGTTCTCATTTCTCTTCCCAATTTTTCCTCCACTTCTCTTATCTGCTTCTTAAGGCCCTCTATGGCCTTTCACCAGCTTGTATTTTCCTTTGAAGCTTTTGGTGCAGGAGTTCTGACTTCAGAGTTCTCCCCCTGTTCCATGCTTTGTTCCTTTTTGTCCCCAAAATAGGAGTGTAATTTTGGAATCTTCTGTCTGCTTTGTTTCCTTTGCCTGCTCATTTTGCCACTCAACTACTTGACTTTTGGGCTTTTTTGCCACAGTAGGACTCTGCCACCAGACAGGGGAGCTTTTGTCCCAAGTGCTGGGGTTTTATCAGCTGGTGGAGGTATTAGATGGGTGCCCTTTCTGAGGTCCCCACATGCTCTGGCAAGCTGGACACACACCCCAGGACCTCCACCCTAGACTGCAATCCAGATAGAAGCAGGTTAAAGCAAGAGCGATTACCCCTCAGACTGGTGCTTATTCCCCCTACACTCTGCAGGCCAGGAGCTGAACCTGCCACATGGCACTGGTTGGCTGTGCCAGCATCTCAAGGCATTCTTGCCCCAGAGGCAAAAGCCACGCACTCCCACTTACTGGGTCCCAAAATCCAGACTGCTCTGACCTATCACTTTGTCCTTTGCTTCTATGTGTTAATAAATCTAGAAACGACCACAGCTGCTGCTGATCTGGAGTCCCTCTGGCCAGTGGCTGGTCAGGCCCTCCCTGGGGCTAAAGCCTTGGCATGGGCCTGGGCTCTGCAACCAGAGTGCTGGGCTGGATTCCTGCCAGCCTGCCGGGCTGTCCTCAGCTGGAGGTTAGCTTCTCTGTCTCATTTTGGGGTTCTGCAGCTCCAAAGTTTTTGTAGGGTTCCCTTTTTACATGGATTGGGGAAGGTGGAAGCCTGAGCCACGGGAAAATCAGTCGTGCTTCTACTTGGCCATCTTGGCTACGCCCTCCCCCCCCCCACCCCATTTCAGACTATTTTCAAGGGGTGAGTGGTGGATTCTTTCAATGTCTATATTGCTCTCTGCTTCTAGAATATCAGGACAGTTTTCTTTGAAAATTTCTTGAAAGAAATGGTACTTTTGTTGTTGATGATAGATTACAAGCATTGCATTAATGCCTAAAGTATCTCATCTTTTTAAGTATTTTTTTCTAAATTATCTCTTCTTAATCTGTTTTCCATTTCAGTTGTTTTAATAATGTCATATTTCAGATTTTTTTTATTCTTTTGATTTTGATTGTTTTTTTTTAATGGCTCATGGTGTCATTAACTTCTGTTTTCCAATTATTTTCTTTATGGAGTAACTTTCATCAGTGAGTTTTTACATGTCCTTTTCCATTTGTAATATTTTGCTACGAATTCTATTCTTTTGTTATATTTTATATGTCTTTTTTTCAATTTAACTCTTTCTGCTTTTTAGAGAGTTCTTTTCTTCAGCAAATTTTTGTGACTCTCTTACCATTTGGCCTATTCTTTTTTTTAAGATTTTTTTTCTTTTTAAAATTATTATCTTGTTAAATATTCCCCAATTACATTTTTTTTATTTTTAGTTTTCAACAATCATCTCCACAACATTTTAAGTTGAAAATTTTCTCCCTGTCTTTCCCCTACCCCCACCCCAAGATATCAATCTTACTGAATACCCCTTCCCCCAATCTTTTATCTCTGATATCCTCTCCCATACCCCTCCCCAACTTTATAGGGGGGCAAGATGGATTTCTATACCCCAGTGCCTGTATATTTTATTTCCAAATTGCATATCAAAAACAAAAATAATAATTTTTTATTTGTTTTTAAAACTTTAATTTCCTGATTCCTTTCCTTCTTCCCTTCTTACCTACCCACACTGGAAGGATAAGCAATTCAACATAGCTTCTACATGTGTAGTTATGCAAGACATTTCTGTAGTAGATATATGTGAAAGACTAACTATATTTCCATCCTTTCCTGCCCCCCACTTATACTATATTTTGCTTTGACCCTATCCATTTTCAAAAGTGTGTGCTTCTAACAACTGCCTCGCCCAATTTGCCCTCCCTTCTATCATCCCCCTCTTATTCCCTTACCCCCTACTTTTCTGTAGGGAAATATAACCAATTTAGGGTATATGTTATTGCCTTAAGCCAAATTGAATAGCAGTAAAGTTGACACATTCCCTTTTACTTTCCTTTTCTTCCCCTCCATTGTAACAGTTTTCTCTTACCTGTTTTATGTGAGTTAATTTACCCTAATCTATCTTTCCCTATCTTCTCTCATTATATTCCCTCTCACATCTTAAGTTTTTCTTTTAGATATCATCTCTTCCTATTCAACTGATCCTGTGGCCTCTGTCTATGTATACATAGATACATATAGATACATACATACATATATATATATATACACACACACACACACAAACACACTAACATTTGTATTTATAAACACATAACCCCTCTTATTTAAACATATATGTACATATGCACATATATACATATATATTCCCTTCAAATATCCCCATACTGAGAAAAATCTCATGAGTTACAATTATTGTTTTTCCATATAGGAATGTAAATAGTTCAAATATATTACGTTTCTTATGAATTCTTTTTCAGGGTTACCTTTCCATCTTTCTCTTGCTTCTTATATTTGAAAGTCAAATATTCTATTCAGCTCTGGTTTCTTCATCAAGAATGCTTGAAAGTCCTATGTTTCATTGAATGACCAAATTTTATCCTGCAGAATTATACTCAGTTTTGCTGGGTAGGTAATTCTTGGTTTTAGTCCTCGCTCCTTTGCCCTCCAGAAATCATGTCCAAAGCCTTTCAATCTCTTAATGTAGAAGCTGTTATATCTTGTGTTATCCTGATTTTGTTTCCATAATACTCAATTTTTTTTCCTTTCTGGGTGCTTATAATATTTTCTTCTCGACCTGGGAACTCTGGAATTTGGCTATAATATTCCTAGGTGTTTTCTTTTTGGGATATTTTTCAAAAGGTAATCTGTGAATTCTTTCAATTTAATTTTTTATGTGGTAACAGTATATCAGGGCAATTTTCCTTGAGAATTTCTTGAAGGATAATTTCTATGTTCTTTTTCTAATCATGGCTTTCAGGTAATCAAATAATTTTTCAATTATATCCCCTGGATCTCTTTTCCAAGTCAGTTCTTTTTCCAATGAGATCTCACATTGCCTTCTATTTTTTTTCATTTGTTTGCATCTGTTTAATAGTATCTTGTTTTCTTATGCATTCATTAGCTTCAATATGCTCCAATCTAATTCTGAAGGAATATTTGCTTTAGATAGTTTATGAAATTCCTTTTCCATCTGGCAAATTTGGCTTTTTAAGGCATTCTTCTCCTCATTGGCTTTTGAGTTAGTCTATTTTTAAGGTGTTATTTTCTTCAGTCGTTTTGTGTGTGTGTGTGTGTGTGTTTGTGTGTGTGTGTGTCTCCTTTAGCAGGCTGCTAACTTGCTTTTCATGATTTTCTTGCATCATTATCATTTTTCATCACAATTTTCCCTCTACTTCTCTTACTTGATTTTCAAAATCCTTCTTGAGCTCCTCCATGACCTATAGCTAGTTCATATTTTTCTTGGAAGCTTTTCATGGAGGAGTTTTGCATTTGTTGACTTCTTCTGTTTCATGTTTTGATCCTTTTTGTCCCCAAAAAAGGATTCTGTGGTCTGATTGTGCTTTCTCTGCTTGCTCATCTTGCCAGCCAATTACTTGACTTTTGAACTTTTTGCCATGGTAGAACTCTGCTTCCAGAGTGGAGAGCTTTTCCCCAAATCACTGGGGTTTTTACAAATGTATTCAAAGGCTTGAGGAGAGTGCCCTCTCTACAGCCACCACAAGCTTTGGCACACTGGCCACACACTCCAGGACCACCACCCAAGACTGTGATGCAGATACAAGCAGGTCAAAGCAAGAGTTATTACCCTCTGAATGGTCACTTGGTACCCCTACTATCTACCGGCCAGGAGCTCTGGAGGCAGGCACCCAGCAGCAGCTGCATCCACCGCACCTCCACCATTTCTCAGCACATGAGCAGGGGCCAGACCGTGCTATTCAATCACCCAGTTCCAAGAGTTCCCTACTGACCTTTTACTCTCTCTTTGGCTTTTATGGGTTGAAACATCTAGAAACTTCCACAGCTATTGGTGTTTCACTCTCCTGAAGTCTTCTCTGGCCCACACTTCAGGGATTCCTGGGGCTTGGTGGGGCTCACGTGGGACTGTACTCAGCTCCTATTCTGGTGCAATAGACCCTTTCTCTCTGTCTGCCAGGCTGCCTTCAGTGGGATATTTATTTTCTCTGTCACTTTATGGGTTGTGTAGCTCTAAAATATTTTTAGAGTCATATTTTACATGTATTGGTCATGGCCATGATATGGTCATGGCCAGAGCTGTCAGATTTTCCTGCTTCTACTCTGCCATCTTGGCTCTGCTCTGTGAAGATTGTATTTTCTTTTATATTTTTGTGCCTCCTTTACCAAGCTGTTTTTTTCCTCATAATTTTAACACTGCCATTTCCTTTCCCAAATTTTTTTCTCCCTCTCTTATTTGGTATTTAAAACCATTTTTGTTGTCTTCTAGGACCAGAGACCAATTCACCTTTCTCTTTGAGACTTTGCATGTATGTGTTTGGTTTTCTTATCTTCTTCTGAGTTTGTGCCTGTCACCATCATGAACTGATCCTTTTTTTATGTACTCATTTTCCTAAGCTATTTCTTATCTTTTTACTTGATATTAATTCAAACTCTACTCCCTTGGTGTAAGAAGCTATGTCCCAAATTTATGATTTTCGTACTGCTGTGTTCAGAGCTTGTTATTGGGGTCTCTAAGTTTTAAATTCTTCCCAGGAAGTATGATCTAAGAAGAAACATTGTCACCTGCTCTCCTGGTCTGCATCCTGGTCTGTGAGCCACCAAAGACATTCTTTTCTTCCCTGGAACAGTGTCCATGGTCCCTGCTCCTATTATTCCTCATCTTCAGCCTGGGACTTCTATTCATAACAGCCTATGGTGGATGAGAGTCCTCATCCCAGAGCCAGGAAAGGGTTCTATGTAATATCCTTCTGACCAGTTGTTCAACCCCATTAACATCAGTGGACTGAGATCTTCAGAAAATTCTGCCACAGTTCAGTCATTCTCCCCCTCTCCCCACACCCAGTCTTGCTATGGTCTGGCTGTGTACAACCTATGCTGGATTATGTCTGCTTCTAGTCAAGTGAAGCATATCTTTCTTACCAACTGTAATGGGAATGTAAATTTGTAATATCTTCCCTGCCCCTAGGCTAAAGTGCATTTGGAGCCTGGGGTGGGAGGCTTGTTTTTCAGTAGATACTTCTTGATTGGCCAGTGAGTCAATAAGGTTGTTACATTCTCTTAGCCAGGAGAAGGCTATATAAGCTCTGATGTGTAGCTTTGTTTTGGGGCTCACTTTGAGAAGTGTTCTGTGATTTAATCAGATGAAACTCTGGGAAGCCATTGTCCAGGGCCCCCCCGGCTTTGAAACCCAGATGTTGATTTGGTATGGATGTAATGGTTGGACAGTTTGGAAAACTGTCTGCTTGATCTGTTTCTGTCTTGATAATTCTGTCTTTATGCTCTGAAGTTTGGGGTGTTGACCTTTTTCCCCTGAACTTGGTAAATGATACATATTTGACTAATTAAAGTAAGCTTGTTAACACATTTTGAGTTGCTTTCCTTTATCAAAGCAGATCCAAAAACCTGTGTTGGCAGCAAACCCTGGGGACGCTGGGGTGCTTGCTGCTACACCAACATTCTACATTGCCTTACTCTGAAAAATTGTTTCACTCTATGTTTTTATTGGTACTGACATTCCAAAATTCACTTTGATGGATTATTTTAATGGGGTTTACAGGGGAATTTGGTAGTATTCAGGCAAGCCTCTACCTTTACTTTGCTATCTTGGTTCTACCCCTACATAGTGTCCTTTATTTGGAATTTAAGAGACCTGAGAAATCATCTATTAAACTCCCTCCAAAACCACCTGTCCCATTTCTTCAGTAACTGAGATTTGGAAAAGTTGTGTGTATGTGTGTTTTGCCAAGATACAAGTATTACATTTCTCAAGATTTATATGTGCCAAGTACCTATATCAGAGAGGTACTATCAGGATTAAATAATGGAATGCCTGCAAAATATTGTTAAAACATTGAAGCTTTATTTTAATTTTACTTATTAATATATAGGTGGTACAGGGAACTCCCTAAAGTTCTAAGTTATATAGGAGTTGAAAATATCTATTAGTGGAAGAGTGTTCTACATCCTAGGTATTGATGAAAATGTATGTCTAAACCCTCTTCCCTCTACCTGAAAATACATAAATATCTACTTTTCCCTCTCTTCTATTTTCACTAGTAGGAAAGAAAACACAAACACACACACACACAAATATTTTGCTAACTTGTAATTCAGAAAACCTGTACTTTTTCTTGCTTTATCCATGATGGAATTTTTCTTAAGGATTACACTAACATCTCTACTTCTCATATTCCTTAGCTGTTGTTAATGTTTTGTTTAAACATTTTTCAGTTGTGTTTGACTCTTCTTGACCCCAGGTGGGGTGTTCTTGGCAAAGATACTGAAGTGGTTTGACATTCATTTACCCTGCTCATTTTACAAATGAGGAAACTGTGGTCATTGGGGTTAAGTGATTTGCCAAGAGTCACACAGTAGTAGTATGTAAGGATAGATTTGAACTTATCAAGATGAATCTTTCTGCCTCCAGGGCCAGAATTCTATCCACTGTGCCACCTAACTGTCCATATTCCCAAGCAGGGAGAGAAAAAAAAAATCTGCTGTGTTTTCCTTTCTCTAGCTCATGATTAGTATATATTATCTGTAAAGAGATTTGAAATATTCTAAAGGCAAATGTTCAAAGAATGACAATATTTGTAAGACAGGGTATCTGAGAAATTTAAATATGTCTAAATGAAGCCCATGTACACAGCATCATCTACATTATGTTTTTATTTGATCATTTTCCTGGTTGAATACAAATTAGATCCAGAAACTCAACATAATTTCCCTATTTTCAGAGCTGGTAGAAGTGGCAGCATCAACCAATTTGAGGAGAGTCACTAAGTGCATGGACTAAAACTCCATTTTCTGACTTTCAGAGAATAAACAGAGCCAAACTGAGCATCTACTGAATTACATTTGTCTTTTTAATATAAAATTGTTCTGTTGTCTGAGAATGAGAAATTGTTAAAGACAAGATGGGAAGAAAAATTATAATAATAACTGAAACCTAGTTGACAATTCAATCAATAAGATTTGAGCTTGTATATGCTTTAAGGATTGATAAAACACTTTTTGTACATAATACTGCACTATGATCTTGCTTCCAATAGGTTCTTTGGAAGATATGTGGTTTAGTAGATAGGATTTTGTATTTATTAGTAGTAAGAACTGAATTCAAAACTAGATTCAGAAATTTACTAGCTATATGACCATGGGTAAATTAAAAAGGAAAAGGAAAAATAAAAAAAAAAAAAACAAATCTAGCACCTCATGCAGTTTCTTCATTTGTAAAATGGGAGTAGTAATAGCACCTAGCTCCAAAGTTGATATGAAGACGTGAGATAATATTTAGGAAAGGTTTCGCAAACTTTAAAAAACTAAATAATTGTGAGTTATTATTGTTGTTGCTTTTCACCAGAACAGAGATTTCAATTATATTAGGAACTCCTAGTGAGTTAATTCCCCCTAAACAATTCAGATAAGCACTATCTCAGCACTTTCAAAGTTTTAGAGAATTGCCTGGTAATTGGACATTGGGGAGGGAAAGGTTTAATGTAAAATTCAGCAGGTACAGATTTGGTATTTATTTTTTTCCCCTTATTTCTCCTGTATATTTCCAACTAAGACTCCTTAGTCAATTGATGTAGAAAATATATGGTAAGGAAACTTCTTCTACCAATAAAAATTATCGACTGATTTTTAATTTCTAGTCATAGAGAGCTATTTGAAGCCACCAATGCATAAGTGGCTGATCCATGGTGACATAATCTGTATATATTCTATTTTGGGCTTCCAAGCTTGACTTTTAGACTGCACAGTTGTCTCTTTGACCTCTCATGTTTTAATTAATGGTTTATATTAATTTAAATAAATATTTGACAAATGTGTTGATGCTCAAAATTAGGGGAACTTAAAAGGCAAGGTACACAGAGATAGAACTCTAGGCATGTCAGACAGAGCACACTTACATGGAGGTAGAAGCTGGTATATTATCTGACAGGAAAGTCAAGTAGGAAAGTATTTCTCAATTGTGGAGGGCTTAGAAGAAAGCAAAACATTAAGACTAAAAAGAAAAGTAGTGGCAAGGTTATGAGTAACTTTAAATGCCAAGAATAAGCCTTCATATTTGTTCCCTGAGGTAATGAGGAGCTACTAGATTTTATTGAAAGGCAAGAGGAGACAAAGATTTTGAATAAACACATTGGTAGCACCGAGGAAGAGAAATTGGAAAGGATAGAGTCTTCAGGCAATGAACTAAATAAGCAACAGATGTATTTCTATGTTTGACTAAATGTAGCAGAATTGCTGGTTACAACTGTTGGATATTGGGTAAAAATGGGGCAGCTTCTAAATTCAGCCAAGAGCTAGGACAGCTCTTATTATATATTATTATTCAATAATAAAAAAAAAGTAAGTTATCTCCAGGAAGGCTTTTCCCCACCTTGCTTAACATGATATTTGTTGGGTTATTGGGCCTCCTAGTCTTTACATTACATTCTCCCTTCCACACCATTGAATGTAATTTCTCAGCAGATCATAAGAGCTCTTAAACACAGATGCATGCTTTTTTTTTTTATCTCCATATTATTTTACATCGGTGATGTCACCAAAGTAGATACTACTTTAAATGAATAGGTGTGCACTGAACACATACACAAAAGATTATCTGTTTTAGACTATAAAAGTCTATGAATTTTATTCAAATAGGGAAGGTTACAGTAGGATAGTGAAGGTCATATATGGAATAGGTTTATTGAGAGACTGCAAAATTTATTCAGTAGGGATATTGGTTACATAAATATAATATTATTTTTAATTATAAAAATAATTTCATATTAAAATTGTCTTCTTGTATATAAGAATACCATATGTAATACAGCTACAGAATGACAGCTTTTAGCATTAGCAGTGACTGAGCTTTAGTATCATTTATGGCAGTAGTTTAAATTGAAGCTGAAAAAAGGTGTTTGCAAAAAAAATGTATTACAAAGACAAAATATCCACAATACAAACCCATTCCCAGTTACCTTATAGGAGAAATAAGGTTACCATATCAGAGAAATAAGGTGTATCTATCAATTTTTTATCTATTCATATGTATGTGTGTATTTACATACACAAGTATAGAAATACATACATGTATATCTCCATATGTGTGTTCATTTTCTTTCAGTCATAGTATTGACATGAATCAAGTTAAGGGATTCAGACAATTTTAATACATATTTAAATATATATATATATATATGTATATGTATATATATAATAGTCAAAATTTTTCCCCTAAAATGCTTCATTTTCATTATTCAGTCATTAGTGATATTATCCAAATGGTGCTAATGGAATAATTCGGAGTCATGAAGGAGAGTAAGAGGAAGATGACCAGTGTATTGTCAGCTCATTATTTGTAGCACAAGGTGGGATGGGGTTGAAGCAGAGATCAAATTGCCATCAGTGTCTTGGCTTCAAAGAATGTTCAGCACATTTACTATCAATCTAATTAAAATAATTCTCTTCATATTGATTAATTTTACTCCAAAAAGACTTTGTGGTAACAATTATTGTATGCATACACACACACAGACACACACACACATATATGTAAACTTTTTTATTGTATTATTCCAATCCCATTTGTATTTTTTCCTCTGAGAAATGATTATTTTTCATAACAAGACCCTTATTGTGGACTCACTATGAATCAGTCATCATGACAGGCAATGAGAAATATATTTTTAATATGGCCTTCATTTATAATATATTCTGCCCTATGTAAGCATGGAGTTTAATAATGTCTTCAAAGGATGTCCTAGACAACGTGCACTATCTTTTCTTCAAAATCCAAGATAAAAACCATGTCTTTGGCTCTTCCACCTACCCCTGAATCCCCTCTTCCCTAAACTCCTACAACAAATATTTTTATCCACTCATTATGGTCTGTTGATTGAAGGATACATTTAAAATTTATTTTTATTCTCATACATTTTCTTTTTCCAACTTAAAAAAATGAATCATAACATTACAAAATTAGAAGTCAAATATAAGCCATAGAATGTAATCCTTCATATTATAGATGAGGAAAGTGTCTTATCCATATTTTGGTGTTTGGCAAGTGTCTGAGGGGGAATTTGAAACCTGGCTTTTCTGACTCTAAATCCCTTCCCCTATCCACTAGTACAATGCCTCCTCTCAACATCATCATTAAATATCTACCATGTTCAGTTTGAAGAAAACTTATCAATTTAAATATCAACTTTAATATTAAATTCATTTAATGCAAAGCACTAGTCACAATAAGAAAATGAATGTAGACCAGTATATGCCCCAATCAAAAAACATGGGATATCATTGAGACATAACAACCTGCTGCATCTTGCAGAAGGAAACTGTGTAGATTTATTTTAACCACTGGAAGAATTCCTCCTTTAGGAATTAATGATAATAATAACATCATTACTTCTACATAGCTTTAAGTATGCACTTGAAGTAACCCCACATAATGCAACAACCAGTTATTAATTATCAATAAGTACCCCTTCTGGTACTGTTTTCAACGGTTTCCAAATTTTAATTTTTATTACAAAAAAGATGGGTACTCATTTTTTGTGATGAGTTAGCGCTCTGATAAAGCTGGCTTCATGGGGTAGTGCCTGAGATAGAAGTTTCTGATTGGCAATCTGATGTCCCGATGTAGTTGAAAGAAATGATTTACCAGACTTTTGCCAGAAATTCAGTATGTTCAGAACACACACCTTATTCCTGGGCTTTCCTACCCAGAGTAGATCTTGGACATTGATAGTCATGGAAATCAGTAGAAAAAAAGGCCAAAACAAATCATGAAGAAATAAGTAGAAAATTAGAGCTCCAGGGAAAAAGTGCCTGCATATGAAAGGCAGGGGCATGTCCGAAAGGCAGAAGGGGTTAGCAATGTCATATATCATCGAGATCATCACTGACAAAAAACAAAGACAAAATAGGAATTTGGAAAGATGTTTAAATCCAATTTCTGGTTATTGTAAAAATGTTTCCTGTGGCAGTAGGAAAAGGGAGAAAATTGTTGTTTTTCAGTTGTTTCAATCATGTCCAACTCTTTCTGGCTCCATTTAGGGATTTCTTGGAAAAGATACTGGAGTTAACAAACAGCATTAAGTGCGCTGCACAGAGGCAAACAGCTAGTAAGTGTTGAGGCCATATTTAAATTCCTATCTTCCTGACTCCAAGCTCAATGCCTTATCCACTGTGCTACCTACCTGTCCAGGGAAGAAATTACTTATTTAGCATTCATAGCTGGAAGAAACTATAGAGGATATTGATTGCAAATGAGCTTCCTCATTTAAAGATGATAAAATTAAGTCCAGCAAACTTTAAGTGGAGGATACCACAACTGTATACCAGGAAACTGAAATGGTCATTTAAGCCAGCTAGATGTTGTGGTAGAGATAGCAATGACCTAAGAGTCAGGAAGACCTGAGTTTATATCTTGCTGTAGACCATGCTAGTACTGTTACCCTGATCTTGTCACTTAACCACTGTTTCCCTCACAACATCACAAAATTAGAAGTCAAATATAAGCCATAGAATCTAATCCTTCATAGTATAGATGAGGAAAGTGTTTTACTACAGTTTTATAGATGCCTATATATATAAATTATAATTATAATAACTATAATACTTAAATAAAAAGAGTTGGGGGGGTGGAACTAAGATGATGGAGCTGAAGCAGGAAATTCCATGAGCTTCTGCCACAACTACCTGCAATACCTCTAAAACATGACTATAAACACATTTTAGAACTAAAGAACCCACAAAGAGACAGAGACAAACAAATATCCCCCTAAAGGCAGCTTATCAGACTGATAGGAAGGGTCTGTTTCAGAGCTGGGAGCCAAGCACAGTCCTGCATGAGCCATGAGGGTCCAGACCCTGTGTGGCCCCAACCAGTGGCACAGACAGTCAGAGCCAACTTCAGGAGAGTGAATCACCAACAGCTGGGGCAGCTTCAGATTTCTCAATCCATAAAAGCAAAAGAGAAAGTAAAATATCAGTGGGGAACTCTATTGGAACTGGGTGATGGAAGAGCACAGACCATCCCCTGCCTCCAGGAGGAGAGGTACCAGAGGGACAGTGAATGTAGCTGCTGCCACATTTCTACCTCCAGAGCTCCTGGCTAGCAGATCATAGGGGGACCAAGTGAAAATTGAGAGGGTAATCACTCTTGCTTTGACCTGCTTGGATCTGGGTCATAGTCTTGGGTGGTGGTCCTGGGGTGTGTGGCCAGTGTGCCAGAGCTTCCGGTGGCTGGAGTGAGGGAGCCATCCTCAGACCTCTGACAACATTTGTGAAAACGCCAGTGATTTGGGACAAAGCTCTCTACTCTGGAAGCAAGATCTACCATGACAAATAGCTCAAAAGTCAAGTAATTGGCTGGCAAGATGAGCAAGCAGAGGAAGCACAATCAGACCATAGAATCCTATTTTGGAGACAAAACGGATCAAAACATGGAACCAGAAGAAGACAACAAAGGCAAAACTCCTGCATCAAAAGCTTCCAAGAAAAATATGAATTGGTTACAAGATGTGGAGGAATTCAAGAAGGATTTTGAAGATCAAGTGAGGAATTGGAAGAATTGAAAATTATCAGAAGGTGAAAATTCAATTCTGTGTATTGCTAATGGAATTTGTATGTCTCATATATGTACATATCAGCATTGTAATTTATTATTCTTTACAATGCATGAGTGAATAACATTTCACAAAATCACATTGTAAACAAATTTGAAAGTGGAACAAGTAAAGTCAAAAATGCAAAGAATGTCCAGAACTCCCAAGTCGAAGATGTATTTCTCAAAGTAATGAAAATGGAAAGAACTCTAAGACTAAAGAATCACAGTTAGGGATCATGCAAAACTGCGATGAAATAAACTCTATTTTCCATTATGGAGAATAAATCTGGGAATATGATGTTCCAAATAACAATAGTACAAATCATGCAATAAAAAACAACTTCCTTATTCCATTGGGAGAGTAGAGTCCAAATATTAATAAACCATCATTTATGCAGAGAAGAGTTTTATGAGTTGTCTTCATATATCTTTTTTCTTGCTTCTCTTGCTTCTTGTATTTGAATGTCAAATTTTCTATTCAACTGTTTTTTTTTTTCATCAAGAATGTTTGGAAGTCCTCTGTTTCATTGAATGACCACATTTTCCCTGAAAAATTATACTCATTTTTGATGGGTAGGTGATTCTTGGTTTTAATCCTAGCTCCTTTGACCTCTGGAATATCATATCCAAAGCCCTTCTATCCCTTAATGTAGAAGCTGCAAGGTCTCGTGTTATCCTGATTGTATTTCCACAATAGTAAAATTGTTCCTTCCTGAATGCTTGTAACATTTTCTCCTTGACTCAGAACTCTGGAATTTGGCTATGATATACCTAGGAGCTTACTTTTTGGGATCTTTCTTCAAGAGGTGATTGGTGAATTCTTTCAATTTCTATTTTGCCATCTGGTTCTGGAATGTCAGGGAATTTTCCTTGATAATTACTTGAAGGATGATTTTTAGCCTTTGCTTTTGATCATGGCTTTCAGATAGTCCAATAATTTTTAAATGATCTATCCTGGATCTCTTTTCCAGGTCAGTTGTTTTTTTTTTCCAATAAAGTATTGTCACATTGCCTTTTTTTTTAAAATTTGTTTGGATCTGTTTAATAGTATCGTATTTTCTCATAAAGTCATTAGGTTCCTTTGCTCCAATCTAATTCTGAAGGAATTATTCTCTTCAGTGAACTTTTGAAATTTTTTTCCATCTGCGAAATTCAGCCTTTTAAGGCATTCTTCTCCTCCCTGGCATTCATCTTTTGCCATTTGAGTTAGTATATATAATTTTACATCTTCTTTTTATATTATTTTTCATTTTTCAAATGCTTTATTAACTTCTGATTTACATCATTAATTTGCCCCAGATTTTGAGTAACAAATTTTCTCCCCATTTTTTCCCTACCCAAGACCCCAAAATAGCAATCCCACAGGATATCCCTTCTGCCATTCTGTTCTCTCCCACATCTTCTCCCATACCCACTTTAACTTATCCAGTAGGGCATGGTGGATCTCTATGCCCCAGTGCCTGTATATCTTATTTCCCAATTACAAGTAAGATAGTATTAATAATAGTACATATGCATATATATGTATATTTATATATATGTGTATATATACATGTGTGTGTATAAATTTAACACTTGATTTTAAAACTTTGAATTCTAGTTTCACTCCCTTGCTCCCTTGTTACCCACCCTTACTGCAAAGATAATCAGTTCAGTAAAAGTTGTACATGTGTAGCTAATGCAAAACGTTAACATAGAAGATATGTTGTGAAAGCCTGACTATATTTCCCTCCCTCTTATCCCTCTTCCCACTTGTTCTGTTCTCTACTTCGATCCTGCCCCTTTTTAAAAGTGAGTGCTTCCCTCCCTTCCCCCTCCCCAAGCCTGTGCTTCCTTCCATCTTCCACCCTCTCATCCCCTTCCCCCTTATTCTACTGTAGGGTGAGAAATCCTAGTGTGTATGCCATTGCCTCCCCAAGCCAAATTCAATGAGAATAAGGTTGATCCATTCCCTTTTGCCTTCCTATTCCCCTCCATTATAACCATTTTCTTTTTGCCTCTTCTATATGTGATAGTTTACCCCATTCTGTCTCTCTCCATCTCCTCTCATTATATTCCTCGTTCACCTCTTGATTTCACCTTTTAATTATCATTGCTTCCTATTTACTTGGTACTGTGCCCTCTATCTATGTATACCTGTAAATAAATAAATAAATAAATATATATATATATATATATATATATATATATATATATATATACACAAATTCACATAAGTATTCTTAGGCCTGTATACCCTCTGATATACACATTATACACACACACACACACACATGTACATGCATATATCTATATCCTAAATTAAACTGTGATGCATAAATACAATTTCTCCTTCTGTGCTAACAAATAATTATTGGTATTATTTGACATACTTTTCCCTCATGACTAATGGTATCAAAGTCCTGGTTATTCATTCATTCATTCATTCATTATTGTTACTTTTATATCATGATGGTGGTCTTAAAATTTCATTCTCCCTTAATTACCACCTTTGCATTATTTTGTTTGAAATGTTAGGTATTATATATGATTTTAATTTTTTTTACAGCTTTTGAGGTTTCCACTCCTTGGGCAAATTTATTGCTATTTCTTTAAATATATTAATTGTTTTAGGATGTATGGTGATGTCTATCATGTTGGCAAGATCCAATCTTGAATGTAATTATTTGTCATTCTATGTTCCATTAATTGATGTTTTATAATTATGTGTGTATATATGTACATTATATACATATTTGTATATGAACATACAGAAATATATGCATATGTATATATTAATCAGAAAGACTAAATATTGAAATTGTGTGTGTCAGTGAACTTGAATGAATGGAAATGGATGAATTTAATTCAGGTGATCATCACATATGTCTCTATGGGAAAGAATCCCTTAAAACAATGAATTATCCCCATGGAATTATGAAAAAAAAATGGACTTGTCCTCACAGTGAAATGGAGTGAGAAACTGAGTACTGGAGTATACTTTCAAAAATGCTGGCATAATGTGTGATTGATTCCAAAGCAAACTATTCAGCCTCACAGTAATAGAAGTCTATACTCCAACAGCCAATTCCAAAGAGGTCAAAATTGATCAGTTCTATGAAGACCTCCAAATTCATTTACAGATAATGTACAAAAAATTCCAAGTTCATTATAGAGATTCAGATTGCCAAAGGAGGAAAACACAAGATAACTGGAATAGTGGGAAAATTTGGGTACAAAATGAAGCAGGGCATTTGCAAATAGAATGTTGGTCATAATAAACACTATTTCCAACAAAATGAAACATGGCTTTACACATGAACATCAGTAGATGGTCAATTTCAAACCTATATCAATTGTATACCTGGCTACCCAAAATGGAGAAGCTTTAAATAGTCATTTAAAAAAAGACATGCCTGGCTCAGATTATGAGCATCTTGTTGCAAAATTCAGACAAATTGAAGAAATTAAAAACCAACAAACTGTATAAGGTTTGAGCTAAATAACATCCCTTATGAACCTGAAGTAGATGTTATGAATAAATTCAAAGGATTAGTTCTCATAGGTCAAGTGTCTGAAGAGCTTTGGACAGAGGTTTACAGTATTGTACAAGATACAGCAAGAAACCGCCCCTCACCCCAAAGAAGATAAAGAAAAACAAATGATTGTCTGGTGAGGCTTTGCAAATAGCTGAGGAAAGATTGAGGGAGAAAGGTAAAGAAGAACAAGAAAAATATACAAAAATGAAATCAGAATTTCAGAAAATGAGACCATGTTTTCTTTCTTTCTTTTTTTAAAAAGCATTAGGTGTTAAGTAACTTGCTCAAGGTTACACGGCCAGTTATTTCTGGGTGTGGTGCTAAGTATCTGAAACTGGATTTGATCCAGGTCATCCCGACACTGGAGCCGGTACTCTTACTCCCTGAGCCACAAGACCATGTTTTTTTAAATGAGGAATGCAAAACAAAAATAGAAGAAAAATAGAATAGGAAAGTCAAGAGATTACTTCAAGAAAATTAGAGATATCAAGGGAATGTTTCACGTAAAATGGGTTTCATAAAAAGAGTATAATAGAAGTAGAAGAGATTAAGAAATGTCAAGAATACACAAAAGAAAGAAAGATACAAGAAGATGACTTGGTCTGCTCATGCTTTAAATGAAGATGGTGAGATTTGCACTACATTGTTTATGAAAGACATGTGTAGAACAGCATACTCTTGTAAACCTTTATTATTTCATTTCTTTTAATTAATTTTGTATATATTTACTTTAATTAATTTTTTATTTTATTTTTTTGTTTTAGATTCTTTCCTTCTCTATTTTCCTCTCCCACTCATTGAGATGGAAAGAAAAAGAAAACAAACATTTATATGAATAAAATAAACAAATTCATACTTTAGCCTTCTTAAAAGGAAAGACAGAATAAAGAAAGAATTCTGGACTTATGATGAATACTGCTATCCACCTCCAGAGAAAGCACTTAAAGTATCTGAATACAGATTGAAGCATACATTCTTTTTCTTTACTATATTATTCTTGAGGGTTTTTTTTCTATCTTTTTCCCCCACAACATGACTAACATGGAAATGGTTTTCATGACTGCACATGTATAATCTATATAAAATTGGTAGCCTTATCAAAAAGGGGTATGGGGAGGGGGGAAGGGAGAGAATTTTAAACTCAAAGTATTTCAAATGAATGGTAAAATTACTTTTACATATAACTCATAAAAATAAAATACTAAATAAATTTTGATTTAAAAATAGTAATGATGATAATAGATGTGCTTGTTTTGCCACTTTTCACATTGGGGAAGATTCTATCTTAACTCCAATATAGATAACGAGGACTCTTGATTTTAAATGAATGCTACTTACCTTTTGAAGGGAAGTTCCATTTTTACCTTTTTTACATATTTTTTAAAACTATAATGAATGTTCTATTGTGTCAAAAACCTTCTGAAATAATTATATATAATTATATTATAGTTTTTACAATATTAAACCATTCCTGTGTGGACACAGTATATATCTATGACTTATTTCTGTGACTTCCTTGTTAGTATTTATATCAAAATTTTCAACCAAATTTATATGAATAATTTGTCTCTTGTTTTCTATCTCTGTTTTGGTACTTGTTAGGTAGAGTATCAAGATGATGTTGGAGTCGGAAAGTGTTTGGTAGAACCAAATTCCCTACTTTTAAAAATATTCTTCTTAGCCAATCTGGTCTCCCCCCCCTCCTTTGGGAGTTCATTTATGATTTGTTCCATTTTTTTTTTTAAGAATCAGGGCTAAGTAACTTGCTCAAGGTTACATGGCCAGTTATTTCTGGGTGTAGTGCTAAATATCTGAGCCCGGATTTGATCCCCAGGTCATCCCAACACTGGACCTGGTGCTCTTACTCGCTGAGCCACCTGGCCGCCCCTAATGTCTTTCATTTTATGGGTGAATTTATCCTATTCACACTCACTGCCTGACTGATAGCTGTTTATTTCCGTAACTCATATTACTTTAGGTTTTTCCTTTTTAAAAATTCATCATCTACTTTTTAATTTCTCTTTTGCTGCTGATTAGTACCTTACTTAATCTACCTTTCCTCTTTTGTTCTGTTTTCTTGATGATTAGTACCTTAATTAACTTACCTTTCCTCCTTTTCTTTTCTTTCCTTTAACATTTTATTTTCTTTCCAATTTCTGTTTGGTGACAAGTATGTATACCCACAGTTGTGTGTATGAGAATTCTTCCTTTCTTTAGCCTATTCAGAAGATAGTGCTATTCATGTGTCATTGTTCCTTTCTTCTTTAATAAATTGCTCCTTTTATTGTTGTTATTGCTCAGTCATTTTTCAATAATGTCTTATTTTTCATAACCCCATTTGGGATTTTCTTGGCAAAGATACTAAAGTAGTTTGTCACTTCCTTCTCCAGCTAATTTGCAAATGGAGAAACTGAGACATTCAGGGTTAAGTGATTTTCCCAGGGTCACAGAGCTAGTAAGTTCCTGGGACTGCATTTATACTCAGGTAGAGGAGCAATATGTAACATTATTTCCCATTCTTTTTCTATCTCCTTACCTGTTCCAATTTGTTCCTTTCCCCTTCCTTCCCATTCTTCTCTTGAGATAAGAGCAACACAAGAGAATCACTCTCAGTCTCTCATTCTACTTAGAATCTTTCTGTGATTACTGGTGATCCTGTAATTTTCAGGTTGTGAATGTAACATGTTCCCATACAATATTATAAACTATTAATCTTGTTTTGTTCTTTACGATTTATCATAAAGATATGTTCATCATTATATATTTTTCTTGACTCGTTTGCTTACATGCCACATTTTCTATTCATTTCTGTTCTTTCATCAAGTTTAGTGAATGATCATCTATCTCATTAATATTTTGTATTTCCCTTTGTAGTATTTGACTCAGTTTTGCTGGGTGACTTTTTTTTGTTTGTAAGCCTAGGGCATTTGATTTCTAAAATATTATAACCAAAGCTCACTAATTCTTTATGACAGTTACTACTAAATCTTCTGTGATATGGACTGTGGTTCTTTCACATTTGATTTATTTTTTTTCTGATTTCATAGCTTTTATACATGAACTCTTGATTTGCTCTAAAATAAAAGTAGGAGTTTTCATTTTGATGTTTCCTTTCAGGAGATGAACAGGAAATTCTTACAATTTCTACTTTGTCCTTTAGTTCTAAGATATCAGGTTGTATTTATTTTGTGATTTCTTGAAATATGATGTTCAAAATCCTTTTATTTTTGTGACTTTTAGGTGGTCCAATTACACTTAAGTTATCTCTCCCCTATCTCTTTCCAATGTCAGTTACGTTTTTTGTCATTAGTTATTTCTTTTTTTTCATATTTGTTTCTAACTTTTGACTTTGTTTTTTTTTATTTCTGGACATATCATGGTGCCACTAATTTGCCTTCAAGCATTATAATTTCTAAGAATTTTATTCTTCAGTAAGGGTTTGTACTTCTTTTCTCCATGCTATTAATTCTTTTTGCATGTGGTTTTCTCTATATCTTCACTATTTTTCCATTGTTTATTGTTTTCATTTGGTTTCCAAAATAATTATTCGATCTTTTCAAGACTCTTAATTTATCTTCCAGGAATTTCTGTCACACATGTTTAAATTGCTTTTTTTTGGTGTTTTACTTTTATATATGTTTTTGTCTTGAAGATAACTCTTTATATTGAAATTTCTTCTTTTTGTCTAACCTTCTCCTTGGCTTTGTACATTTTGCTATTATTGAACTGTGTATGCCTCTATGGGACATGTCTGGACTTTACTTTTATTCTCTCCATTTGTATTCTGCTTTCACAGCTTAGTCAAACTTTTCGTGTTCCCAAATTGGTGTGATGCCAGGAAACTTTAGTTAATCCCTTCAAGCTTTCACACTGGGTTAAAGATTAAAACCATGCTTTGCTCCTGGAATCACAGGCTCAAAGCTATGTTTCTAGGACTTGTTCCTGTCTTAATATACTGTTTTCATACTCTTGCCTGGGTTTCTCATCCAGAACTGTGTAGTGGGAAACAGGCCTGTCATATGGCACCCATTCTTGCAGCCAGTGATAGTTCAGTGTTGTCTTGGAATCTCTTTATTCTCTGGTGCTTCCATGCCTGGCACCCACTCTTGTTTATATTCCCTTGCCCCTGCAATGATCTGCAAACCCTCCTTTCTAGGCCCATCTCAAATATATGTAGACACTTCACTCTGTCTCCCTTAAGCTTAACTGGTCTACAATTTTTTTTCCTTAGCTTTCCTATAGCTACCTTCATGCTAATAGAATGTAAGATTACATACCTCTTTCATTTATTTATTCATCAGGTAAATTATCCCAGTAACAGAATGTTGAAGGAGAACTGTAAAATTTGAGATTCATTATTTGTATTTCTTGGGGATAAGAACAACTGAATCAATAAATAAGCGAAAGTATTAAAACCCTGAAGACATTTCTGAAGGAAATTTTACTCTAATTATATATTTTCTTATCATTTAGAATGTTCTATAAAAGAGTAAAACTTGTTAATTTATGAAACAATAAGTTATCTTTTTGATATTGCATTACCCTATCATCCAATTGTCATGCTTTAGTAAGGTGAAGTTTTTTTTATCATATTAAAGTTGTCTGGAGAGAGTATATATATATATATATATATTGTGATGGAGCTTGGTCATAAATGTGGTGTTTATTAAGACAGAATTCATTAAATAGAAAACTTGCATGGTTTTCTCACATTACTTACTGATTTTTATTTTATGCATGAATCAAGGTGGGAATTATTCTTCACCAAAAAGTGCTTTTCTTTCTAATATTTAATTTGATAATATGGCTGTGTTTGTTGATATGCATGGTTTGATTTTTTTTTTTTGCATGTGCAGGGCCTGCATGCTAACATGCCACAAGCTACTCATGTAGTTCCTCTGGCAGATGCTGGTTGTGTGACCCTGAATAGGCCATCTAAACTCTCAGTGTCATAATAGTGCTATAGTATTGATTGACAACAATCAATTTAATATATTTTGAATAAATGGAAGATACTAGGAAATATCAGTAGAATTTTGCCTTTATAAATGAAACATTATCAATGACATCATATGCTTCATGTATAACAGTGAAACCACTTGTCTATCCCTATTAGTAAAATAGTGGTAGAAAATTATTGGTTAACAATGATTGTCATGATGGTAGCAATGATCTTGATTATCAACTGTATGCAATGGTTCCTTTCCCTACTCATAATGCACAAGCAAAATTCAGAGCTTTATTATGATTTTTAATGTTTGCTAAAGAATAAGCCAACAATAGATGAGCTGAAGAACTTATAATAGCAATGAGAGTGGTAAAGTCCCCTAATTCCACGCTATTTAAAGAGTTCTATTTTGATATTTTTTCCTGGAAAAGAGAAGCTTCAGGAGGGTTATGATGAGTCTTTCATGTACATAAAAAGCTATCCCAGGAAATAGGAATAAAACTTATTCAACTTGGCCCCAGAAGCAGAAATGGGAACAATGAGGTGCATGTCACAAAAAGGAAAATTTAGACTTTTAAAAAATGCAATAACTGGAGTTACTCAAGTGTTATGGTCTGACTCCAAAGGTAGTGAGTACCTTGTTATTGGAGGTATTCAAACTGAGGACAGTTAATTACCTGCAAGATTTCTCAACAAAGAAGAAAAATTTTGAGTATTGTGGAAACACAACCAGGATAACACAAGATCTAGCAGCTTCTACATTAATGGATTGAAGGGCTTGGAATAGGATATTCCAGAGGTCAAAGGAGCTAGGATTACAAGCAAGAATCACCTACCCAGCAAAACTGAGTATCATGTTTCAGGGGAAAATAAGGTCATTCAATGAAATAGAGGACTTTCAACCATTCTTGATGAAAAAAAAAAAAGCACTGAACAGAACATTAGTCTTTCAAATACAAGAAGCAAGGTAAGCATAAAAAGGTAAACAGGGAAAATAAATCATAAGAAACTTATTAAAGGTGAACTATTTACATTTCTACATAGAAAAATGATAATTGTAACTCATAAGACTTTTCTCAGTGTGACGATAGTTGAAGGGAAGCATATATGTATATATATATGTATACATACATATATATGTTTATATAGAAGGGTATATATGCTTATAAATTCATATGTGAATATGTGTAAATATATGTATATGTACACGTAGACACAGTGCTGGAAAACATGAATTGGAAGGGATGATATCTGAAAAATAAAATTTAGAGGTGAGAGAGGAATATAATGAAAGGAGATAGGGAGAGAGAGAATAGGATAAAATATCTCATATAAAAGAGGCAAGTGAAATCTGTTACAATGGAGGGGAAGAACAGTAAGCAAAAAGGGAATGGGTCAACCTTACTCTCATTGAATTTGGTTTAAGGAGGGAATAACATACGTAATTAATTAGGTATCTTACCCTACAGGAAAGTAGAGGAATGAGGATAAGAGGGGGAATGATAGAAGGGAGTACAGATTATGGGCCTAGGGTAGTTAGAAACATGCACTATTGAAAAGGGGCAGAGTCCAACTAGAAAATAGAATAAATGTGGGACAGGAGAGGATGGAGTGTAATACAGTAAGTCTTTAACCATATATCTACTATGGAAAAGTTTTGTGTAACTACTAATATATAACCTATATTGAATTGCTTGTCTTCCAAGTAGGGGTTGGTGATGTGGGAAGAAGGGAAAGAATATGGAAATAAAAGTTTTAAAATCAAATGTTTAAAAATTGTTATTGTTGTTGTTGTTGTTGTTAATGTATTTTTATATGCAACTTGGAAATAAGATATACAAGCTCTGGGGTATAGAAATCCATCTTGCCCTATTAGAAAGTCAATGGGAGTATGGGGAAGCATATAAGAGAGAGCAGATTAGGGGAAGGAGTATTCAGTAGGCTTGCTATCTTGGGGTGGTGTGTAGGGGAAAGATGGGGAGCAAATTTGTAACTCAAAATCTTCTGTGAATGAATGTTTAAAACTAAAAAAAACAAACAAAAAAGAAATACTAGGAAATGGTTATCATTGGATTGCATCTTAATTTGCATATGTGCCTCCGAGTACATTTTTTAATTAACTTTCAAAACACAACAGAAAGATGTGTCTTATTATTTTAGTCTTCACTCACTCTGATCCGTTTGAGCCACTATAGTCAGATATCTTTTCCTCAAGCCCATCTGTAAATGTGTCACTCCTCTTCTCTAAGTCCCAGTGCTCATTGATTACCCTTCAATCACCTTTCTTTGCCACTGTAGTAAAAGATCCCCACAATTTTGTGATTAATCAACACACTCCTTTAGCCTCAATGCACAGAAGATTGAGAAATTATTCTTTTCATACCCCCAACTCTTTTGCTTTTGTATTATTACTGGGTCTTATAGGATGACACTGTGAGAAAGCTTTTAAATAAGTCATGGTGGTAACATTCACTGGTTAAAGGGCAGAACCATATTAATTTGAAAATTGTTCTCCTTTAATGTAGTTGGATCATTGGAGAGAAAACAGCACATTTTTGTTATTACTTTTACTGGTAACCATCTCATGGATCACATTTACCTTTATCTTTCAGGATGAAAAAACATACTTTGTATGTTGTAAATGTGTTTGCTCTTTAGGCACATTTTCTGCTTAAATCTTGATTTAAATTGAATGAATTCTTGGAAATCACAAGGATTGGATATAAAAAGAACTAGTTTCTGTAGACCTTTAATTCTTGCAGTGTTCTATATGTTGTCTCAGTTGTTCCCCACCTATGAGATAGTTACTGTCATAATAGCCATTTTACAAATGGGAGAATAGATGTTTTGAGAATTTATGTTACTTGCCCATGGTCATCTGGCTAGTGTATCTGAGAAAAGCCTCAGACTTAGGTTCTTCTAATGCAGATATCCATCACTTTCTTCCCTAAGATAATGGTGTAAAGAGAGGCCAAGATGACAATCCAGTTTTCGGGCTCAGAGGCCCAGGCAGGGCCAAGTCAATGTGGTGGCAAATTGATCCACTAACTGCAAGGGCGGTTCCTAGGCCAATCACCCTAGGGTAGGATCTGATGGAGCTGGATGACAGAAAAATGCAGGGCCCATAACAGTGGCAACAGCTACTCCTGGCACTAGCAACCCACAGCCTGGAAATTTAAAAAGTCTCTATCTGAACCTCCAGGGACCAACATGGCAGAGTGAATTCAGCTGCTCCAACACCTGCCCCCTCACCTGAAAACACAGTATTTATTGCCACAGAGCAAAATTTAAACAGTAAAGGCTTGGAAACCCTAGAGGAAGAGTGTGGTACAGAAAGCATTCTAAGATGAGCTCAAAAAGAACTTTGAAAACCAATTTAGAGAGGTAGAAGATAAATGAATAATTATTTTAAAATCAGAATTAGAAAAGCATTACAATGAAGAAAACATCTCCTTAAAAAAGAAAAATGTGTGAACTAAAATGAAATCTGAACATATGGAAAAGGACCTTCAAAACTAAATGAGGAAAATCATTCGCTAAAAATTAGAATCCATCAAATTGAAGCTAATGACTCTATGAAGCACCAAGAATTAGTCAAACAAAACATCAAGAATGAAAAATTAGAAAAAGAGGTAAAATATCTCAATTGAAAAAAAAAAAACTCACCTGGAAAATAGATACAAAAGAGATAATCTGAGAATCATTGGCCTACCAGAAAATCATGATGAAAAAATGAGCCAGGACAACATCTTCCAAGAGCTCATCAAGGAAAACCCCTGAGATTCTAAAACCAGAGGGTAAAATAGAAATGTACAGAATCCACAGGATACCTCCTGAAAGAGAACCCAAATTGAAAAGTCCATGAAATGTTGTGACCAAATTCCAGAACTATAAGGTAAATGAGAAAATACTAGAAGCAGCCAGAAAGAAACAATTCAATATCATGGAACCACAGTGTTCACACAGGATCTGGCAGCTTCTACTCTGAAAGATCAGAGATACTGGTACATAATTTTATGCATGGCAAAAGAGCTTGTGTCACAACCAAGGATCACCTATCTAGTGAAATTGAGCATAATCTTCCAGGAATTCAGATGGTCATTCAATAATATAAGGGACTTTCTGATCTTCCTGATGAAAAAGCCAGTGCTCAGTGGAAAATTCCACCTCCAATTACAAGACTCAAGAGAGAAATAGAAAGATAAACAAGGAACACACACACAACTTGTTATTCAATAAGAGCAAACTCTTTACATCCCTATATGGAAAGCTGATACATTTTAAAATTGATAACCTATACCTATGGCAACATCTAAAAGGGATATTGATAAATAGAGGGTGTGGGTATAAATTATATAAAATGATGATAAAAAACCTTATTAAGGGCTGCAAAGGGAATGCAATGGAAGAAGAGGAAAGAATGAAGAAGAAAAAGGTAAATTATGCCACACAACAAGGAATAAAAACATTATTGTAGAGGGAAAGATGGGAGGGAGACAAGCATTATGTGAGCTTTTCCCTCATTGGTTCTGGTACAAGGAGGGAATAATATAATCAGTTAATATAGGACTCTATTGAGAAGATACATAAAGTGTATCATCATAGAGAGAAAGAGAGGAAGGAGAGGAGCATTGCATGAGATCTATTCTCATCAATCTTGGTTTAAGGAAGAAATAACATATTACAATAAGTATAAAAATCTATTATAACTTACAGGCAGTAGGATGGGGAAGGGCTATGGAAGGGGAGTTTAGAAGGAGGGAAGAAGTAGTAAGGGGGAAAGGTAAGAAAAGATAGGGTGACTGATAAGAAGGGAATACTGAGGTGGGTGGTAATCAAAGGCAAAACTCCTAAGAAGGGGAAGGGAGTAGGGGGAGGAAATAAAAGCAAAAACAAGGGAGGGAATAGGATGGAGGAAAAGAGACAGATAGAAATAATAACTGGAATGTGAATGGGCTGAACTCTCCCATAAAAGGAAATGGATAGCAGATTGAATTAAAAACCATATTCCTACAATATGCTTTTACCAAGAAACACATCTGACACAGGGGTACACACAGGGCAAAGGTAAAAGGCTTGAGTAAAATATATCATGCCTCAGGTAAAGTAAAAAAAATAAAAGTAGCGGTAGCAATCCTTATCTCAGTGTAGCAGCAAACACTCTAGCATACCCAGGATAGCTACTAGCACAGGTTCTTAGATCTGCTTTTCTAAAGAAAGCAACTCTTTAACATTCTCACTTTATTCAAATATATATCATTTACCTAGTTCAGGGGACAAAGGTCAGCACCCCAAACTTCAGAGAATACAAAGAGAGGTTACAAATAGACAACAAATATAGAGAAACATAAGCAGACAGGCTTCCAGCTCTCTGAGCATTACATCCATACCAGTAAGTTACCAGAGATGGAAGCACCAACATCTGGATTTTCAAAGCCAGGGGTCCTAACAGCTGCACAGAGTCTCATCTGGTCAAATTATACAACCCTTCTAAAAGCCAGCACCAAAGTCACACCTCACATCATGGAATATATAACCTTCTCCTCAGTCAAAAAATGTCACAACCTTTTTAACCCACTGTCCAATCACAAAGTAACGAGGGGTGGGCATTCCTGAAAAACAAGCCTCCCACCACAAGCTCCATGTGACCACATTCAGCCTATAAGGGGACAGAATATATTTTCAAATCAGGGAATGTTCTCTCAGTCACTAAAGCCAGGGGGCAGGGAAGATCTTCAGATTCCCATTCCCATAATGATCAGGAAATGCAAAAGCAAAAATAGGTCTAATTAAAAGAGATAAGGAAGGAAACTATATCCTGCTAAAAGGCACCATTAAAAATGAAGCAATATCATTACTAAACATTTGTGCACCAAGTGATATAGCACTCAAATTCCTAAAGGAGTAGTTAAGGATATTAGAGGAAGAAATAGATAGCAAAGCTATACTAGTGGGGGACTTTAATCTTCCCCTCTCTGAGCTTGATAAATCTAACCTCAAAATAAACAAGAAACAAGTTAAGGAGATAAATAGCATCTTAGAGAAGGTAGATTGATAAACCTCTTGAGAAAACTGAATGAGGATAAAAAGGAATATACCTTCTCCTCAGTATGACATGACACATATACAAAAATTGAACATGTACTAGCATATAAAAACTTCTGAATTCAGTGCAGAAAGGGATAAATACTAAATGCATCATTCTCAGATCATGATGCAATAAAAATTATATGTAATAAACAGCAATGGAAGGATAGACTAAAAACTTACTGAAAACTAAATAACTTAATCCTAAAGAATGAGTGGCTCAAACAAGAAATTATAGAAACAATAACTAACCTCATTCAAGAGAATGACAATAATGAGAAAACATACCAAAACTTGTGGGATACAACAAAAGCAATTCTTAGAGGAAGTTCAATTTCCCCGAGTTCATACATAAATAAAATAGAGAAAATGTAGGTCAATAAATTGGGCATATAACTGAAAAAACTGGAAAAACAACAAATTGAAAATCCCCAATTAAATATTAAATTAGAAATAATGAAAAGCAAAGGAGAGATTAATAAAATTTAATTTAAGAAAACTAGTGAATTAATTTAAAAAATCTAAGAGCTGGTATTTAAAAAAAACAATAAAATTGATAGGCCTTTAGTCAATATCATAAAAGAAAGAAAGAAGAAAACCAAATTATGAGTATCAATAATGAAAAGGGTTCTTTTCTTACAATGAAGAGGAAATTAAAACAATAATTAGGAATTATTTTGCACAATTGTATACACATAAATTTGACAATCTTTGTGAAATGGATGATTATTTACCAAAATATAAGTTGCCCAGAATAACTGAAGATGAGGTAAACTACTTAAATAACCCCATCTCCGAAAAAAAAAAAAATTAAACAAGCCACCAATGAGCTCCTTAGGAAAAATTCTCTGGGACCAGATGGCATTAGTAGTGAATTCTACCAAGCATTTAAAGAGAAATTTACTCCAATACATTACAAACACTTTTGGAAAATTAGAGAAGGAGTCCTACTAAATTATTTTTATGACACAAATACGGTACCAATACCTAATCAACAAGAGACAAAACAGAGGAAAAAAAAATTACAGACCAATTTCCATTATGAATATAGATGCAAAAATTCTAAATAAAATATTAGCAAAAAGATTATAGCAAGTCATCCCAAGAATAATACACTTTGATCAGGTAGGATTTATTCCAGGAATGCAAGGGTGGTTCAATATCAGGAAAACTATCAGTGTAATTGATCATATCAACAATAAAGCTAGCAGAAATCATATGATTATCTCAACAGATGCAGAAAAGGTTTTTGACAAAACACAACACCCATTCCTATTAATAACACTAGAAAGTACAGGAAAAATGGAGTCTTCCTTAAAATAATGAGTAGAATCAATTTAAAACCATCAGCAAGTATTATATGTAATGGGGATAAGCTAGAAGCATTTCCAATAAGATCAGGGGTGGAAACAAGGATGTCCACTATCAGCCCTCTTAATCAATTTGGTTCTAGGAATGTTAGCAGCAGCAATAAGAGAAGAAAAAGAAATTGAAGGAATAAAATTAGGCAAAAAAAGAGAATAAGCAATCACTCTTTGTAGATGATATGATGATATACATAGAGAATCCTAGAGAACCAAGTAAAAAAAAAAAACTACATGAGATAATAAACAAATTTGGCAAAGTTGCAGGATATAAAATAAACCCACATAAGTTCTTAGCATTCCTATATATCTCTAAAGAAATCCAACAGCAAGAGATTGAAAGAGAAATCCCATTTAAAATTAGTGTAGAGATTATAAAATATTTGGGAATCTACCTGCCAAAACAAAGCCAGGAATTACATGAACACAATTGCAAAACACTTTTCACACAAATAAAGTCAGATCTAACTAATTTGAAAAACATCAGTTGCTCATGGCTGGGTCAACCTAATATAATTAAAAAATGACAATTTTACCTAAATTCATTACATATTTAGTACCATACCAATCAGTCTACTAAAAATTACTTTGTAGAGCTAGAAAAAATAGTAACAAAATTCATGTGGAAGAACAAAAGGTCCAGAATATCAAGGCAGTTAATGAAAAGAAATGTTAGAGAACATGACCTAGCCATACTGGATTTTAATCTGTATTATAAAGCAGGAGTCATCAAAACTACTTCATACTGACTGAGGAATACAGTAGTGGACCAATGGAAAAGATTAGATACAAGACTCAGCAGATGATGACTATAGTAAACTATTGTTTGATAAACCCAAAGACCCCAGTTTTTGGGATAACAATGAACTATTTGACAAAAACTGCTGAGAAAACTGGAAGATAGTATGGCAGAAATTTGTCATAGACCAATATCTAACACTGTACACCAAAATAAAGTTAAAATGAGTGCATGATCTAGGTATAAAGACTGATACTATAAGCAATCTGTGAGAGTAAGTGACAGTTTACATATCAGATCTGTGGAGAGGGGAAGACTTCATGATGAAAAAAAGAGTTAGAGAGCATTATATAATGCAAAATGATTAATTTTTATTATATTAAATTGAAAAGTTTCTGTACAAATAAAGCCAGTGTTACCAAGATTAAAAGGGAATTGGAAAATTGTGAAAGAAATTTTACAGCCAGTGTCTCTTATAAAGGCCTCATTTCTAAAATATACAAAGAATTGAGTCAAATCTATAAGAATACAAGCCACTCCCCAGTCAATGAATTGTCAAAGGATATGAACAGGCCCTTCTCAGAAGATGAAATTAAAGGTATTAGGGGCGGCCAGGTGGCTCAGCGAGTAAGAGTATCGGCTCCAGTGTTGGGACGACCTGGAGATCGAATCCTGGGCTCAGACACTCAGCACCACACCCAGAAATAACTGGCCGTGTAACCTTGAGCAAGTTGCTTAACCCCGATTGCTTAAAAAAAAAAAAAATAAAAAAAAAAGAAATTAAAGGTATTTATAAGCATATGAAAAAATGTTCTAAATCACTATTGATTAGAGAAATGCAAATCAAAACAACTGTGAGGTACCGCATTGCACTGGTCAGTTTGGCTAAGATGACAAAGCAGTAAAATGACAAATGCTGGAGAGGACATGGAAAAATTAGAACACCAATGCATTGTTGGTGGAGTTGTGAACTGATTCAACGATTCTGGAGAACAATGTGGGACTATGCCTAAAGGGCTATAATTAAGTGCATACCCCTTTACCCAGGAATACCACTTCTACGGTTATATCCCAAAGAGATCAGAGAAGTTGGGTGAGGACCTGTATGTACAAAAATATTTATAATGGCTCTTTTTGTGGTGGCAAAGAATTGGAAATCAAGGGGACGCCCAACAATTTGGGTTTGGTTGAACAACCTGTTTTATATGAATGCAATGGAATACTACTGTGCTGTAAGAAATGAGGAGCAGGCAGACTTCATAATTACCTGGGGACACTTATATACACTGATGCTGAGTGAGAAGAGCAGAACCAGGAGAAATCTGTACACAGTCACAGGCACAACATATGTGTGATGACGAACTTCAATAGACTGGCCTCCTCTCAGCAATGTAAGGTTATAAGACACCTCCAAAATGCTCATGATCGAAAGAGATATCCAGATCCATAGAAATATGTGGAATCTGAAAGCAGATTGAAACAAACTACTTGCTGTGTTTGTTTTTCTTGTTTTGTTTTGCTTCCTCTTTTCCTCTTATCATTCCATCAGTTATAATCCTTCTTTACAACCTGGCTAATGATTAAGGCGAAGATATTTGTAGATCCTATATTCGAGTGCATGCTGCCATTATGGGGAGGGGGGAGGAGAGTGAAGGGGAGAAAGTTTGAAACTCATGGGACTGTGGAACTTAATGTAAACTAAAAGTAAATAAACAAACCAATTTAATTTTAAAAAAAGCAAATGAACTGAATATTAAGACATCTAAAAAAAGATGCTGGTATTAAACTCATAAAGAATTAGGAGCTACTTCCCTGTGTGAAACTGCTCTTCTGAACCAAATGTTGTCTTTGAAAACTCCAAAATGAGATGGTGGAAACCTCAGCTTATGCAACATTCCCTACCAACTAACTTTAAAATAACTCCTCAAATAACATTTCAGAGCAGCAGAGACAATAAAAGGTCGGACTGAGACATTTTTCTAGTTAACAATAACTTAGAAAGTAGGCAGGAGAGGTCTTTCACACCAGAAGTTATTGAGGAAAACTGCCCTGAAAACTTAGATACAGAGGGTAATACAGAAATTGAAAGAATTCACTGATCACCCCTGAAAGAGATACTAAAATGGGAAATTTCTGGCATTTTATAGCCAAAATCAGAGCTCCCATGGCAAGGAAAATATACTTCAACTCTTCAGAAAAAAAATCAAAGCAAATATTGTTGAAGCCATAATCAGGATCACACAGAATGTAGCAGTTTCAATTTTAAAGGGGCAGGGAGGGTGGAATATGATGTTTTGGAAGAAGATAATTTGGAGCTCAAAATGTTTGGCACCTTTAACTCAAAATGTACAATCTCCAGTCTGTAATACTAAGTTCACAAGCTGAATTCAAAGATATTCTAATCCAAATGGAACAGTGACAAGAATCTATTCTAATAATGATCTTTATATTGTGAAGAATAACCATTGCAACAATAATTAGGACATAGAGTCCTTAAACTTTTGCTAAGAGCTTTACATATATTAATATATCTGATCTTCATAGCAACCCTTTGAGGGGGAAAGTGTTATTATTATCCCCATTTTGTGGATAAAGAAACTGAGACTATTAGAGGCTGAGTGACTTGTCCATGTTCACCAACTTCATAAGCTCCAATGGGTGAATTCAGGGTCACGTGTTCTGGCTTCCAAGTTTGGTGCTCTGTCTCCTTGGGTACCTAAATGCTCCTCTGTCTTCTTTTAGTGTCACTGTATTCCCAATCATTTATCTGCTATGTGATGTTGGCCCCTTACCTTCTCTTTGCCTCATGTTTTGCAATTGTAAAATGGTATAATGACAGTACCTACCTCTCAGAGTTTTTTTGAGGATAAAGCGAGATCATACTTCCAAAAGTGCTTAGCGTGGCCACTGACACATAGTGACCACCATATAAATGGATATTATCTTTACCTTCGCCCTTCCCATCTATGACTTCATTGCCAACTTATCTTGAAATTTTTGCTTGAAAATTTACTTTAATTGAGATACTCCCCTCCATATATTTTGTTTACTTATTATTTTCAAAAACATAGATATACATATACACACATATGCATATATACATATATGTGTAAGTATGCTTGTATCTGTATGTGTGGTGTGTTCATAAGTGTTTGACAAAAAACTGTCTGACGAAAACATAAATATATATGGGACACCCTCTTAAGTTTCCTGTGTATAATTAATATTTTTCATCTCTTTCTTAAATCTAAATAATTTATGCAGTAATAAATTATGGCACTGATTTGTGTCATTTGCTAATCTCTAAGGCTTCAATTCTTAGACTACAAAGTAATTGTCTCCTTGAGTTTGGCCATAACTGGCTTATATATCCCTAAATCTGCCTCTCTCGTCTACCTTCTCTTCCACTGGAAAATTAAAACAAAACAAAATACAAGGAAAATCAATGAAAATTCAAACATTCGATATCTCTCTTTATAGTCTGACAAAACAAAGACCCACATTTTAGTAAATATAAGTTGGGGATTTTTTTTTCATTTTGTTTTTAATTTTTTGGAGGGTGAACAGTAGCATATGTGTGAGATTGTCTTTTTCTTAGTTTTATTTATTTTATTTTTAATTTAAGGAAAAAACAATCATTTCTATAACATAGTGTAATACAAAAATTATCACAAATAAGACTGCTAATCTACTATGTACAACTTCCTATTCCTTTCAAATATAGAAAACTTTATTATGTAAATATAATTTTCTTCCCTCCCCATGCCCTACAGATGGTTATTAAGTAAAACAAGTGTGTGTATTTGTATATTTGTGTGTGTGCATGTGTATGAATCCTTCTATGCATACTTTATCAGTTCTTTCTCTGATTGAAGATAACGGCTTCCTTCATTGGTCCTTTGTAATTATGTTTGGGTATTTATAATACTCAAAATGATTTAGTCACAAAGACTTATTCTTAAAATAATACTGCTGTTACTGTATAAAAAATTCCCTTCTTTCTGCTCATTTCACTTTTCATTATTTTGTAATTATGTCTATCCATGCTTTTCTTAGATCATCAAGCCTGCCTTTTTTTAAAATATAAATTTATTTATTTATTTTTTAGTTTTTAACATTCTTTTCTGCAGGATTTTGAGTTGCAAATTTATCCCCATCTCTCCTTTACCTGCACCCCAAGATGGGAAGCATACTGAATGTCCCTTCCTCTAATCTGTTCTCTCTTATGTCCTCCTAATGCCCCCTTTCTTTCTTGAAGGGCAAGATTGATTTCTATGCCCCAATGCCTGTATATCTTATTTCCTAGTTGTATATGAAACCCACCCCCAACTGGGAAGACAAGTAATTCAATATAGGCTGTACATGTACTTAAGCAAGACATTTCTGTAGTAGTTATATTGTGAAAGACTAAATATATTTCCCTCCATCCTATCCCATCCCCCATTTATTATTTTTCTTTTTTAACCCCATCCCTTTTTAAAACAGTTTGCTTCTAAGTACCCTCTACCCGCAATCTGCCCTCCATTCTATCATCCCCCCTCTTATCCCCTCCCCTCCTACTTTCCTGTAGGGTAAAAATACCCAACTGAGTGTGTATGTTATTCCCTCCTTAAGCAAAATCCAATGAGGGTAAGGTTGACTCATTCCCTTTCACCCTTCTGCTCTTCCCCTCCTTTGGAATAATTTTGTCTTGCTTCTTTTATGTCAGATAATTTACCCTATTCTGTCTCTACTTTCTCTTCCCTATATATTCCTATCTCACCACTTAATTTCATTTTTAGTTATCATCCCTTCCTATTCAACTCATCCTGTGCCCTCTGTCTATACATTTACACACATGCACACACATATATTTATACAAGTAAACCCTCCTATACATGTATGTGTGTGTATTCCATTTAGTTATCCTCCCACTGAGAAAAGTGTCATGAACTACATTTATCATCTTTCCATGTAGGAATATAAATAGCTCATCTTTAGTAAGTTCCTTAAGATTTCTTTTCCCTTTTACCTTCCTATGCTTCCCTTGCTTGTTATGTTTGAAAATGAAATTTTCTGTTCAGCTCTGGTCTTTTCATCAATGATACTTGAAAATCATTTTTTCATTCAATGTCAATATTTTCCCCTGAGGTATTATACTCTGTTTTTCTGGGTAGGTGATTCATAGTTTTAATCCTAATTCCTTTGACCTCCAGAATATCATATCCCATGCCCTTTGATTCCATAATGTAGAAGCTGCTAGATCTTGTGTTATCCTGATTCTTTTTCCACAATACTATCTTTGTTTCTTCCTGACAGCTTCTAATGTATTCTCCATGACATGAGAACTCTGGATTTTGACTATAATATCCCTGGGAGTTTTCTTTTGGTCATCTTTTTAAAGAGGTGATCACTGAATTCTATGAATTTTTATTTTGCCCTTTGGTTCTAGAATATCTGGCCACTTTTCCTTAAGAATTTCTTGAAAGATGATGTCTAGGCTTTTTGTTTGATCATGACTTTAAAGTAGTTCAATAATTTTTAAATTATCACTTCTGTATCTATTTTGTAGGTCAGTGGTTTTTCCAATGAGATATTTCACATTGTCTTCTATTTTTTTCATTCATTTGTACGTGTTTTATATTATCTTGATTTCTCATAACGTCATTAGTTTCCATTTTCTCTAATCTATTTCTGAAGGGATTATTCTCTTCTGTGAGTTATTGAAATTCCTTTTATATCTGACCAATTCAGTTTTTTAAGGCATTCTCCTGATTTGCATTTTGGACTTCTTTCGTCATTTGAGTTAGTCTATTGTATAAGGTGGAATTTTCTTCAGTCAGGCTGATGACTCATTTTTCATGATTTTCTTGCATCATTGACATTTCACTTCCAATTTTTTCCTCTACTTCTCTTACTTGATTTTCAAAATTCTTCTTGAGCTCCTCCATGGCCTATGTCTAGTTCATATTTTTGTTGGAGGCTTTTGATGCAGGAGTTTTGACTTTGTTGTCTTTTGATGGATCTGTTTTTTGATCCTCTTTGTCACCAAAAGATAATTCTATAGTTTGATTTCACTTCCTTTGTTTGCTCATCTTGCCAGTCAGTTACTTGACTTTTGAGCTCTTCGACATGGTAGAATTCTATTTCCAGAGTGGAGAGTCCTGCTTCCCAAATTTCTGGGGTTTTGTGCAGCTCTTGTCAGAGTTTGTTTGTTTATTTTCTCTAGGCACCTGCCTCAGAACTGTGAGGAGGACTTTCTCTCCAAGCCCTCAACAAGCTCTTTAATACCAGTGCTCCTCACCCCAGGAACACCACCCAAAACTCTGACCCTGATGCATACAGTTCAAAGGAAAATAATCCTGCCTCAGTTCAAGCAGATAAATTCCTGCAAATTCTCGATGGACCGCCACTTAGTCCTGCTACTACCAGTAGGCCTGGATCCAGAAACAGCAGCAGTGGCAGCAGTTGCAACCACTGTCTCCTCCACCACTTGGGGGTAGGGGCCAGATCACACATTTCTCTCATCCAGGATCAACAGGGTTCCCCACTGACCCTTTAGGTTGTTTTTAGTGTTTATGGGTTGAGAAGTTTGGAAACTGCCACAGATGTTAGTGATTCATTCTCCTGAATTCTGCTCCCTGACAAATCTGTGTCAGTGGTATGGGACTGTGTGGTTCAAGTGGGACTGTGCTCTGCTCCCCGCCTGGTGTGAAAGAACCTTTCTGTTGGCCTGCCAGGTTGCCGTCAGAATATTTGTTTCTCTCTTTCCCTTTATGGGTTCTATAGCTCTAAAATTTGTTCATAGTCATATTTTATAGGTATTGGATATGGTTGGAGTGGCAGCTTAAGCTCTTTCCTGCTTTTGCTCCACTATCTTGGCTCTGCCCCCAAGCTCATAATTTCTCATAGCACAGTAGTATTTCATCAAAATCATATACCACAACCTGTTGAATCATTTCACAATTGCTGGGCATTTCCATAATTTCCAGTTCTTTGCCACCACAAAGAGAACTGCTATAAACATTTTAGAACATATAGGTTCTTTTCCTTTTTCCCTAATTATTTTTGGCAATAAACATAGTAGAAGTGTTGCTAGATCAAAGGGTATAGGCAGTTTAAAATTTATTTGGGCAGATTATGCAATTATTATCCAAAGTGGTTGGGTCAGTTCATAATTCCACCAAAAATGGATTCATGTCCCATTTTCCCACATGGCTCCAGCATTTGTTGTTTTCATCTTCAATCATTTTAGCCAAACTGAGGGGTGTAAAATGATATTACAAGGTCACTTTATTTTGTGTTTCTCTAATCAGTAATGATTTACAGCATTTTTCCATTTGACTATAAGTTGTTTTAATTTCTTCATCAAAAAACATTCCTGTCCATTTCCTTTGAACATTTTGAAATTGGGGAATGACACATATTCTTATAGATTTGATGAAGTTCTTTAAATATTTGAGATATAAGACCTATATCTGAGTTGCCATCTTGAGAATTCTTGCCTCCCCCTCACAATTTTCTGCATTCCTTCTGGTCTTGGATACATTTGATTTATTTGTACACACCTTTTTAATTTAATGTAATAAAAAATTTTCATTTTGCAACTCAATCTATTCTCTATCATTTGTTCATTCAAAATTATTCATTTATTATACATCTAATAAGTAATAGGGCCCATGTTCTAATTTTCTTGTAAAATCTCTCTTTATAGCTAGGATATGTATCCATCTTGTCCTTGTACTAGTTAGTGATAAAAGATAATGGTCTGTGTTCAAGTTCTGTCATAATGTTTCCAGGTTTCTCAAAATTTATTTTTTTCACCAAATACTGAATTCTCATCTGAAAATCTTAACTCTTTATATTTGTCAAGCACAAAGTCATTATATTTATTTGCTGGTGTAAAATGTATATCTACTCTGTTCCACTGATCTATCTTTCATTTTTGAGGCCAGTACCAGATAGCTGTGATAATTACTGCTGTATAATGTAGTATAAATTTTAGTATCACTAAACTCCCTTCCTTTACATTTATTTTTTTTCATTATTCCCTTTGATACTCTTGACTTTTTTGTTCTTCCAGATGAATTTTTGTTATTATTTTCATCTAATTCAATGTGTGTGTGTGTGTGTGTGTGTGTGTGTGTGTGTGGCATTACTTGAGTAAGAGGTTGACATTGTCAGATTTAGGCTTTATAGAAATCTCTTTGACAGCTCAGAATAGAGTGAATCAAAGAAAAGTGAGGGAGGCAGACTGAGTAGGATGTTCTTGGCTTATACATACATACATACATACATACATACATATATATATATATATATATATATGTATATATATATATATATATATATTTATATATTTCTGGGTGTGGTGCTAAATATCTGAGCCCAGATTTGATCCTCAGTCCTTCCCAACACTGGAGCCCGTGCTCTTACTCACTGAGCCACCTGGATGCCCCTAAGCAGTTGGGGTTAAGTAACTTGCTCAAGGTTACCAGGCCAGGTGTTTCTGGGTGGGTGCTAAGTATCTGAGCCTGTATTCGATCCCCAGGTCATCCCGACACTGGAGCCCGTACTCTTACCTGCTGTGCTACCTGGCCTCCCCCCTTGCCTGATATTTTAAAGAACAGAACATATAGGTTTCCAGTGCAGCCAGATGTTGCAGTGGATAGAGTATATGGACCAGATTCTGGCATTTATTAGCCACTTAGTTGTGTGACCCTGAATGAGCTAATTTGCCGCTCTCTCAGTTCCCCCATATATAATGGGAGTAATAGTAGTATCTGGCTCCTAGAGTTATTGTAACGGGGGAAATGCTATGATATTTGTAAAGCTCTTCATACATGTTAAAGCCCTACATTAATGTTATTACTTTTATTATTAATAATTATTGAATGCTCCACTGTAAATTGGGCTGTAATTCCTTACATTCTCATTGCCCAAGTTCCTCAAAAGGCTTATTTTGATATCAGCATATGGGAGTGGTAGAAACTTAATGATTCTGAGGTGTGTGGTCTCTTTGCTTCCAGTCTCTGCCGAAGTAAAGAATTGAGACAACCAAGAAGAGGGATCTGAAAATGTTGGGACCTCAGAAAATATAGGAGATCCCAGGATTACTTGGGGATAGAGTAGCAGTTAGACATTAAGTAGTTATAAAGTACTTTATAAGTTCTCAGCAGGTAAGTAAGGCCAGTGGTTCCCTAGAAACTCAAAACATTCCATGCCCTCAAGGGATTCACATTCTGATGAAAGCTTGTGTGGTTGTTTTTTTCTGTTTGTGATGAAAAACCTTATCCAAAATTTAATCAAGAACACAGAGATCTCTTAGGATAGGAACAGGAATTTATTCTCTTCCCTACCTGAAGAGAGCAGTCTTCCCCATACCTGAACCTGAGGAAGAGGTGCTTTACAAAAGGCAGAACAAGAACTGATATACTAACAGGGTCCCATATCCCACTGGTTGGAAGGTGGGCTCAAGTCTAGGCTTGAAAAACTTCCCCAATTGTAAATGACAGAGAAGCCTGCTAAGGAGGCTAATTGACAACAAGAGAAAAGGTTTTGGGGGTCCCAAAGCAATAGGGAAGAGTGAGCTCATGCTGTCCCCAACCCCTCCACTGGCCTGGAGGAGGAGCCCTCAGAGGTGGGATATCTGATGCCTCCTGAAATTGCTTCCTGCTGATTAACAGCAGAAGGATGAGTGGGGGAAGGCTGAGGGAAGTTCTTAGAAGTTTTCACTCCCCCCACACACTTCCATTCTCAAAGAGGCCCCAGAGAGTAGCATGATGCTAGAGCTAAGCTGGAGTGTCCAACTGTGGTTACTCAGAGCAGTACTAACTCAGAATGCTCTACCATGGCGCAAGCACAAAGACAACATGTGAACATTTGGGGTAGAGGCGTCTTTCAATTTATTCATCACCCATTTCTTTTGAGCTACTGCATTTCTGCTTTGTTCATAAAGCACAGCCCTTTCTTGGATGCAGGCAGACCATACTGGGTGGTCCTATGCCAGCATCTCTCATGTCACCCAATTAATTCCAAAGTTGGGAATGGAATTGGATTTTGAAATTTGATCTAAATGGAATTTATCTAAGGAAAGAGAAAACATACAAGGAAAAAATATGTTCAAAAAAACTACAGAATAGGTGGACTGCAGACTTAGAGAAAACTCTAGGAGTTAGTGGCAGGGGAAAAGTTGAAGGGGAACAAAGAAATTATTGTTAAAGTTATGGAATTGGGGGGGCAGAGCCAAGATGGCGGAGTAGAAGCACTACCTTCCCACGGTCCTGGCTTCCACACTCCCCAATCCATGTAAAAAGGGGATCTAAACAAACTTTGGAGCTGCAGAACCCACAAAATGACACAGAGAAGCTAACCTCCCCCTGAGGATAGCCCGGCAGGCCGGAATCCAGCAGAGCTCTCAGGGAGCCGAGCCCAGCACCTTGCTTAGGCTTTAGCCCCAGGGTGGGCCTGACCAGCCACTGGCCAGAGGGACTCCAGATCAGCAGCAGCTGTGGCCGTTTCCAGATTTATCAACACATAGACACAAAGGACAAAATGATAGGTCAGTACAGTCTGGACTTTGGGACCCGTAAGTGGGAGTGCATGGCTTCTTACCCCCCAGGGCGAGAAGCTGCTGAGACGGCGGCCAGCCAGTGCCACATGGCAGCTTCAGCTCTTGGCCTGCAGAGTGTAGGGGGACCAAGCACCAGTCTGAGGGGTAATCCTTCTTGCTTTAACCTGCTTCCATATGAATTGCAGTCTTTGAAAATAGATGGCATCAAAGTGGAGAGTAGAGCGGGTGGGAGGTGGGACGGGAGGGAGGGAAGTGTAGTCAGTCTTTTACAATGTATGTACTATGTTATTGTCTTGCATTAGCCACACATGTGCAACCTATACTGAACTGCTTATGTTCCTAGTAGGGGTGGGTGATGGGGAAGGAGGGGAATGAATCTGAAATTGAAATTTTGAAATCAAATATTCAAATATGTATGTATATGTGTGTGTGTGTGTATATATAATATACATACTATTATTAATACCATCTTACATGTAATTGGCAAATGGGATGTGCAGGCACTGAGGCATAGAAATCCACTGGAAAAATGGAAAGGGGTATGGGGGAAATGTGGGAGAGAGCAGACTGGAGGAGGGGATGTCCTGTGGGACTGCTATTTTGGGGCGGTGGGTGGGGGAGAAATGGGGAGAAAATGTGTAACTCAAAATCTGGCAGAAACAGATGATGTAAATCAGAAGCTAATAAAGCATTGAAAAAATAAAGTTATGGAACTGAATTCTGCTCCAAGAAGTTAGTATAAAAGGAGAATAGGAGATATAGTAATAAGATAAGAGAGAGAAGATAGGGCAAAGTCTTGGGAGACAATAAGAGCAGAGAAGTACAAAGGAGAGAGGGTGATTCTTTCTCAAGTGTGCAGATAAATTTTCAACTACCTGTTGTGGAGGTCCCATTGAATAGAATGAGCACTTTTTAAAAAGCCTATTAAGTGTTTTTTTTTGAGACACTCTAGGTAATTTGCTATTTTGGAAACAGTAGATACTAATTCTGAGAGCCAACTACAATATCTTTTTCCTCACTCACAACCTTGTTGCCTTTCTGTTGTTCATTTCAATTTTCTTTCTTTTTCCCTGTATCTATCTTCTTTTTCCTTCTTCCTTCCTTCCTTCTTTCCTTCCTTCCTTCTTTCCTTCCTTCCTTCCTTCCTTCCTTCCTTCCTTCCTTCCTTCCTTCCTTCCTTCCTTCCTTCCTTCCTTCCTTTCTTTCTTTCTTTCTTTCTTTCTTTCTTTCTTTCTTTCTTTCTTTCTTTCTTTCTTTCTTTCTTTCTTTCTTTCTTTCTTTCTTTCTTTCTTTCTCCTTCCTTTATCTGTCCAGTGCTGTGTTCTTCTATTTATCTGTCAATTTAGGAATATAGTATCACATTTTCAAATGTACAAGAAACCTCAGAGGCCAACAAATCCAACCTTCTTTTTGTTTACAGATAAGGAAACTGAGACCCAAGAATTTTAAGTGATTAGATTAGGCTCCAAATGTGGGATGCAGATCCTCTGCCTCTTTCCATCATGCTATACTTCCTTTTAGGATGTCTCAAACCCAAGAGCAGGAATCATGGTATAAAAGTATACTAAGGGTTGAAGATTATCAGAACTATAGGATGGAAAGTTAAGCAAGAAAAGGATTTAAGGGTCACAGATTTATAGGTAGAAGAGACCTGAGAGGACACCTACTTCAAACCCCTTCTTTTCTAGGTGAATAATAAGCAATTTAGATAGATTAAGCAACTTTCACCCAAGTAACATCAAAAAATAGTATTTAAAGTAATCATAAAGTGCTCTAAATCATTATTGATTAGATAAATGCAAATAAAGTAATCATTTAATTAAGCATCAAAATGTCTGTCCTTTTTCTTCTTCCCAAGAAGGCTTGACTGTGTCACAGTAACCTGAGCTACTAAGTAAAACTTATTATTGAAATTCTTCCTGAATAAATATAATAATCATTTCTATAAAGTTTAAAATAATTAATAAAATAATATGTCTGGATGTGACAAATCATTCCACTTAATAAATAAGCACTATGTTGGATGATTTTTGTAAAATATTCTTTGTTTCAAGGAGGAAAGGCAGAGAGCTCCTATCCTTTCTCTTCAATCACATAATAAGATGAAAAGCATATTTCTCTCCACTGCTATGTACTTGTCTGGAATCAGAAAAAGGACTGAATAGGTTGCCTCTCACCCTTATAGATTTGCAAGGTTTCCCATGTTCAAAAAGTGATGGAATAAAAGAATAAAGAAACTGATATTGAATGGATTTGACCTTAACTCTCCTCTGGCCTAAGATGTTCAGGTTTATTTTTTCCCCTATGGAGAGATGTAAGGGTCCAGAATAGTGGACTGCACTATTTTCTCTGGTAGACTTAGGCAGGGTGTAAATTATGTTGTAAAACCACAGAATGAATTGAAGGTTTCAAAGTAGCAGACAGGTTATGGAGTGATTGAAGAGGTGTATGTCCTAGTATGAATATAATGGTTTGGGGGAGAGGGAGAGAGAAAGGAACACAGCAAGAGAATTCTTAATTGTTTCCTCTCTTTTCATCTTTATTATTGTTGGGTTGCAAGAAACGATGTATATCACAGGCAGTCTGCCTTAAAATAAGACACAATTTTCTTCTCTTTATGAAGAAGGGACTAAAGATCATATGCTTTCATGGGATAACATTGGTGCAAGATAGAAGAATTTCAGCATTCAAGGGGATGCCAAGTTAAAGGAGTATTCTTTAAGCACCATGCATTAAATGAGAGCAGAGCAGATCCAGAGTCTATATAAATTTTCTGCCAGGGGTAATAGCATAGAGTTGACATTTGAGTTGGAAATGTGCACCCATTTTGTCTGAAATTGACAGGAGGATTCTAGAAAAGGTTTGATTTCTGAGAGCATATATACATTAAAGTGAAATGGTGTACTTTGAATCAAATGAACGTGAAGAGGAAATGGGAGAAATGGCTCAAATGAAACGATAACTAGTTTCTGTATCTAGCCCTTTGGTTGAAGCATTTCAAATAATTTTAAAAAATCATTGTGGTATGAATCGTAAGGGTTCAGAAAAAGTTTTATGTCCTTTTCAAACAAACTTTGCTTATGTGAATGTTATGTGTGTATATGCATTGATATACGTATATATGTATATATGTATGAATGTATGTATGTATGTACACAGATAAACAAACACATATTTACATAATAAATTCTCTCCCTAAAGACCCAAGGCTCAAACCTCTCCTCTTGTCTACTCCCTCTTTGATTTTGTCTGAGAGAATTGTAATGGATCTGTCATGAATGAAGGAAGCTTTTTTCAAATCATCACATGCTAGAAGAGATTTTTGTTCAATTGTTTGGTTTGCTTTAGACATATGATGATCTTAGCAATGTGAAAAACTACTGCCATGAAAATATCATCCACTAGTGAAAATCAGTAACACTTCTGTACTTTTTCTGGATGCTGAATGGTTAAAAATTTCTCAAGAATTATACAAATATTATTTGTCAGAGGCAGAAGATTCTAAAGGGAATTTTCCTTGTACCTTATTCTAATGAGCAAGAAGGGCCTCATCATTATTCTAGAAATGAGAGATAGTGGAGTGGACTTGTTGTCAGGAAAAAACTGGTTTAAATCCTACCTAAGGTTGAGATGAACTAGATTTTCTGGGCAGATCGCTTGTCCCTATATCTCAATTTTCCCATCTGTGAAGTGATAGGTTATAGATTTGGTATTACCTCCAAATGCTTTTCCTTTTCTAAATCTTTCTATAATCTTGGGAAAGAAATGTTATGGAAAGTGATCATTTTCTCCTAGATCCTTGGAAGACAAAGAGAGGGAACCTTCTACTGTGGCCAGCACATTTGGTTGGCTAGCGAGTGGTGAGAATAATGAATCAGGGATGTAATCAATAGGCTATTTATTACAGGACCATTTCATACAGAGCCAAAGATGCAAGGGACTCACACAGTCCATATGCCCCCCAAAGAATGCAGACAATGTACAAAGATCCTTCCTCTATCTTGTTTACTATTTACTCTTGCTTAAGGTTACTTATCTATTAGGGTAATATCCTAGGACCATATCCTGAGCTATGAACAAAGAAAAGATTACACACCCTCTTGCTTATCTGCCCTGTAATGTTGAAGTTAACTGTATTGAGCAGGGGGATATTCCTTTAGTGAGGTCAAGGGACCCCCAAAAAGTTCTCTGTATTTATACATCCTCCTGCTTATCTTCCCCACAACCTCTCAGGTAATAATATAGGGGAGGAGAACATTTCATTAGCAAATCTGGGGGACTCCTGAAAGTTCTCTACAACCTAGTTACAATTGTGCTAAGAAAATAGTCAGAGTAGGGTATGCTTGATCTTGGGAAAGCGGATTTTGGGAGTAAGGGAAAATATGGATATGAGTCAATGAGATAAATGCTTCAAGTGAACTCAGCTGATGAGGGATGTAAGATATAAAGAAATAACCTCATAAAGAAACAAAGGGAAAGAATTTCAATGAGAAGGAAAAATGGGATTGGTGTTGAAGAGATTATCATTGATGAACACTGAACTCAGCAATCATCTTAAATTTAAATAAAAACAAACAATCCTTCTGTAGATGAAAGTAAGTCTCCTTAATAGAGGTTGATTTTTGCCAAATCCTGATGGACTAAGAGGTAAAAGAACAACAAAGTATAAGCCCTTCACTTAAGGCAAATAGGATATTGGTGATTGATTACAGAGACAAAGTACTGACATTCAGTTACAATTTTGTTTTTGTTTCCTATTGTAAGAACAGCTCCTTTTCATAGAAAGGACAACAAAAAAATAACATTTAGTGTGCAACTAGGTGGTGCAGTAAATAGAACACTGGCCTTGGAGAAAGGAGGGCCTGAGATCAAATCTAGCCTCAGACACTTGGCACACATACTAGCTGTGTGACCTTGGGCAAATCAATTAACTCAAATGCCTTGCCTTCCCCCTTCCAAAAAATATTAAAAAGTAATAACTTTTAGGGAGATGATGCCTAAGATAAATGGAAAGATCATTAAAGCACCTAGTTGTTTTAAATGATGAAACATAGATTTGGGTCATGCAAGCACAAGTAGAAAAGATGGCTTAGACATTTCAATGAAATATGAAAAATCATTAAGGAAAAAGTAAGGGATTTCAAGATTAGAGAAAAGTAAATGTTTTCCCAAATTTCAAAAATTGGGAAGCAATTAGAGTCTGCAAATTAAAGTACTGAGCTTGACTTTTATTGCTGGAAAATGTCAATAATCATCAAAAAGATACTTCATAGCATCTAGAAAGGACAGTAAGTGTTAAAAGTAGAGAGTCAGCAAAGCTTTAGAAAGACTTCGTCATGTAAATGTTATTTGATGGTATTGTTAAGCTACTACATGATGGAATGTTGTCAAAAGAGTTATAAAATATTTTAAATAAAGTTTTGATAATATTTCTTATGTTACCTTGTGGAGAAAATATAGAGATTTTTATTAGATAAGAATATGAAAAAATTAATTTAGGTGTTTCTGAATGGACAGATTTAAAGAATAGTTTTTGCTTGTTCAATGTCAAATATAAAAAAGAGAGTTCTCCTATAAGTTTACTCATAAATTAGTGGAAGACTTTTGTTGTAAAATTAACATAGATTTAAGCCCCAATACTATACTCATCACCATTGTGGACATCATAAACTAGAGGAATAGCCCATATAATATGTAACAGAGTTAGTATCCAAAAAATCTTGAGGATATGAAGGGAAGGGGATGCTAAGTCTTCAAGGACACATATGGTCTTCAAGGTCATTGGGCATTTTCTTTTGAGCAAGTACAAGTTTCATAGAACAAATCCTTCTACTAAGGGGCTTTATTCTGTGAAGTTTGGATTGGTCAAAGGACTGAAACTGAAGAGGAAAAGAGCCACACATGTCCTCGAGGGAGAAGATTCCCCATCCATGAAGCACATTGAGTTGAATATAAGAAAAAAAATAATTTGGGATAAATGTAAAGTCTCTCATCTTTATATATAAAATATTAACTGAATACCTGCATGCATATCAGTTGTTTCAGAAAAAAAAAATCAGAAGGGAACAGAGCCAAGATGGCAGAGTAAAAGCAGGAACTTTGCATAATCTTCAACACCAAGCACCTCCAATACTTGTAATATATGTCTCTAAATAAATTTTACAGCTACAAAACCCACAAATTGATAGAGAGAAAAAGAAAATCTCCCACTGAAGGCAGCCTGGAAAGCTGATAGGAAGGGTCTGTGTATCAGCAATGCAATATTCACAATGCCTATGGGAATTACAGATATGCTGATGCAGTTATCAATCACAAAATATATCAGGCTTGCTATACAGGGGATGAAGAGAGAACATTTATTAAAATACCAAAAGACTGAGTCCCAAAACAAGAAAGTCAAAGCCATCAGAGTAGTTATGGAATTGGCACAGGTAGATAAAGTAGAAAGCACCCACATTCTCAAGACTTTAAAACAGAATATGCTACCTCAGGCAAAGGTCCTTCTCTCTCCACTCACAGCAACCACCCAGCATCCCGGAAGCGCACTCCCAGCAGCTCCGGCCCCTGGAATTCCTCAACAGGAGTCCTTAGCAGAAATTCTGGCTGACTCAAAAAGGGATTTGCACTTCCGTTGCTGCTGCCTCTGCTGCCACTGCCGCCGTCGCTCCCACTGCTAGCCACTGCAGGAACTCTAGCTTGGCTTCTGCTTCCTCTTGCTCTGCACCTTCCTTGCTGTCAGCAAGTCCAATGGGGCATGGAAGATCTTTAAATCCCATAACCCTTACAGTCTGTCATAATTTCCTGGGAGCCTAGTGCAGACCTGTATGCACTGTGTAGTATCAGACCCAGAATATCCCTGACCAGCAGCACAGACCAGCAAGAGCAGACTTCAGAAGAATTAATTACCAACAGCTGTGGCAGTTTTCAGACTTCTCAACCCAGAGTAACCAAAGAGAAAGTAAAAGCTCAGAGGGGAACTCTTTTGGATCCCAGTGACTGAAGAGAATGTTCTGGGCCCTGAACCCAGAGAGAGAATTGGCAGAGATACAGTGGCTGTAGCTGCTGCCATGTGACTTCCTCCAGAACTCCTGCCCTGTTGAATATAAGGTGCCCAAGCAACCATTCAGAGGGTAATCCCTCTTGTGTTGACCTGCTTGCATCTGGACCACAGTCCTGGGAGAAATGCCAGTATGCCAGAACTTGTGGTGGCTGTAGAGAGGGTGCCCTCCTAAGACCTCTGAAAACATTTGTGAAAACCCCAGTGATTTGGGACAAAGCTCTCTCCTCTCTGGAAGCAGAGTTCTACTGTGAAAAAGAGCTCAAAAGTCAAGTAATTGTCTTTCAACATGAGCAAGCAGAGGAAACAAATCAGACCATAGAGTACTTTTTTTTGGTAACAAAAAGGATCAAAACTTACAAGCAGAAGAAGTCAACAAAAGCAAAATTCCTACATCAAAAGCTTCCAAGAAAAATATGAACTGGTTATAGGCAATGGAGGAGATCAAGAAGGATTTTGAAAATCAAGTAAGAGAAGTGGAGGAAAAATTCGGAAGATGAATGAGAATGATGCAAGAAAGACATGAAAAGTGAGTGAAAAGCCTTCTAAAGGAGACCAAAAAAAAAACTTTTGAAGAAAATAACATGTTCAAAACCAGACTAAATCAAAAGGCAAAGAAGGCCCAAAAAGCCAACGAGGAGAAGAATGCCTTAAAAAGCTGAATTTTCCAGATGGAAAAGGAATTTCAAAACTCACTGATGAGAATAACTCCTTCAAAATTATGTTGGATCTTTTGGAAGCTAACGACTTTATGAGAATTCAAGATAATTTAAAACAGATACAAAGAAAATGAAAAAAATAGAAAGCGATGTGAAATATCTCATTGGAAAAACCACTGACCTTGAAATACATCCAGGAGAGATAATTTAAAAAAAAATTTGACTACCTGAAAGCTATGATAAATAAAGGAGCTTAGACACCATCTTTTAAGAAATTATCAATCAAAATTGCCCTGATATTCTAGAACCAGAGGGCAAAATAGAAATTGAAAGAATTCACTGATCACCTCTTGAAAAAGATCCAACAAGAAAACTCCTAGGAATATTATAGCCAAATTTCAGAGTTTCCAAGTCAAGGAGAAAATACTGCAAGCCACCAGGAAGAAACAATTTGAGTATCATGGGAACAAAATCAGGATAACACAAGACCTAGCAGCTTCCATGTTAAGGGCAAAAAAGGACCTGAAGTATGATGTTCCAGAGGTCAAAAGAGCTAGGACTAAAACCCAGAATCACCTACCCAGCACAACTGAATATACTGTTTCAGAGGAAAATATGGCTATTTAGTGAAATAGAGGACTTTCAAGCATTCTTGATAAAAAGATCAGAGCTGAACAGAAAATTTGTGTTTTTCAAATACAAGAGTTAAGAGAAACATGAAAAGGTAAACAGGAAAAACAAATCCTAAGGCACTTAGTAAAGTTGAAGTGTTTACATTCCTAAATGGAAAAACCATAATTACAACTCATAAGACTTCTCTCAGTATGAAGATAGTAGAAGAGAATATATATGTGTATATATACAAATATTTGTATATATAGGAGGGTGTATGTGCATATAAATATATAGGTGAATGTTGGCATATTTATATACGTGTATACATGGACAGAGGGAACAGGATGAGCTTAATATGAAGGGATGATATCTAAAAAATAAAATTAAGACTTGATAGAGGAATTTTTTTGGAGGAGAAAGGGAGAAATAGATCAGCATAAATTATCTCATATAAAAGAGGCAAGAGAAAACCATTACAATTGAGGGGAAGAGCAGGAAGGTGAAACAGAATGGGACATACTTATTCTCACTGAATTTGGCTTAAGGAGAGAATAACATACATACTCAATTGGGTATATTACCCTACTGGAAAGTAGGGGGAAAGGGGTTAAGTAGGAGAATGATGGAAAGGAGGGCAGATTGGAGGAGAGGGTAGTTTGAAGGAAATTTTTATTTACATTTATTTTTAACATATTTTATAAAATTTACATATTTTGTGTATTTATTTCAAAAGGGAAAGGGTTAAAAGAAAATTTAGGATAACTGAGGGCCAGAATAGGATGGAAGGAAATATAGTTAGTCTTTCACAATATAACTTCTGTGCAAAAGTTTTGTATAACTACACCTATATTGAATTGCTCTTCTTCCTACTGGGGGAGGCTAAGGAGGGAAAAAGGGAAAAAAATCTGGAACTGAAAGATTTAAAAACAAATGTTTAAAAAAGCGTTTGTTTTGTTATAGGCAACTCAGAAATAAAATATATGGGCACTGAAGTATAGAAATCCAACTTGCCTAATAGAATATTATGAGGGGGATATGGGGGGATACAAGAGAGAGCAAATTGGAGGAAGGGTGTTCAATAGGTTCGCTACCTTGGGGTTGGGGTAGGGTAAAGATCGGGAGAAAAATTGTAACTCTAAATATTGTTTAAATGAATGTTAAAAACTAAAAATAAATAAACGAAAGTTTAAGAAAAGCAGAGGCTTTCAAATGAATCATACATTCAGCATCATTAAGCATTGTTATGTGGCAACTCACAAAATGGAAATGAGATCTTGGACTTCATTGACTCGACCAAGTTTCCCGAAATGGATAAGTGATAGTCCCATTCTACTCTGCTTTTGATTGATTTCTTCTACTTTACTATACCCTGGATGCTATAGGTTAAAAAAAAGTATAAACTCAGTGATTTACTGGAACAATTCCAGAGAAGGGAAACCAGGATGGTGAAGGACCTTATTCAATGTTACTTAAGGATCACTTGAAATAACATTCATGTTAATTTTGAAGAAGAAAAGAAAACAAGCATAAAAAGGGGAGAAGAGAGCTCTCTAAGCATCTGAAGAGCTGCCATCTAGAGGAGGAACTAGAGTAGATCTATTAGCAGGGGAGGAGAAAGGAGTGATACACATAAGTCAGAATGATGTTTTGGCCTTGTTGGCAAGGGAAGAACCAAAACAACTTTGTGAAAATAATAGCAGTCCAGAGATGAATTGGCATACCCAGGAAATGGCACATTTTCTCTCCATAGAAGTATTGAAGGAGATTAGAATGGGTCATTATCAAACATGTTATAGAAAGGATTTCCTTCACTTGTTAACTTGACTTCAGGAGTTCATAAAATAAAGGTCGAATTTTATTTCAGTATAATTAGATTCCTTGGTTATTCTATGTATTTCATTCCATGTCTTTAAAAACATTATTTTCAAAAAGCAGTCAAAAAGTTTCAGTAGACATACAGAGTGGTCCATGGCACTAAAGAAGTTTGAGGCTTCTGGTTTAGAGGGACATTGAGAACTTTTTAAATTCTTCAGTTCTCTAATTTTGTTACTGGAATCTTCATTTCCTGCCTCAAAATTGCCCCTGTACCCACTAAAACTTACCTCTTTGATACAATATCAAATTAGCAAAAATAAACAAGAAACTCAAGTGTATCTTTCTCAATGCTTCAAAGTCATTCTATCTTATCTCTTTATTCCTTTAAACCCTCTCTGAACTTTCCACAGCATCCTATCATTATCCTCTCTCCTTCATGCTATTATCACTAAATAATCAACCAATGCATTTTTATTAAGCCATTTGTGTTCAGTCTTTTTCTAGAAATGTTTAGGTTTAGACTAAATATGGTCCCTGCTCTCAATTAATTTGGAATCTAGCTTGGAAAGATATGGAATGAAAAAAAAAAGAACAACACAAGACAATCTATTATAATTATGTGGTGAACTGATCAGAAAAAAAAATGTAAATACTTGTAAGACATAAGAAGAGATAGAAATCCAAAATTTTAAGGTTTCAGGGACAGAAATATAAATGACCTGAGATAGATATTGGATAAGTCGTCTTTTTTTCCAATTAAATCTATTTTTTATTTAGTCTTTATTTAAAAAATAAGTGTGAGTTCCAGATTGTCTCCCTGTTTCCTTCCCTTAACAGCTCCTTGGGAAGTCAATAAATCTGACATATACATGTTCAGTCATGCAAAACTTATTTACTTAATAACATCTTGTCAAAGAAAACAGAGAAAAAAATTTATATATATATATAATTTAAATGATGCTTCATTCTGCTTTTATATCCCACCAGTTCTTTCTCTGGAGGTGGATACAATTTTTTTTTTTATAAGTCATTCAAGAATTGACTTAGATCATTGTATTGTTGAGAATAGTGAAGTCATTCACAATTGATCATCTTTAAAATATTGATTTTACTGTGTACCATTTTCTTCTGGTTCTGCTCACTCTGCATCAGTTTAGGTAGGTCTTTCCAGGTTTTTGCTGTAGTCATCCTGCTCATCATTTCTCATAATTTAATAGTATTCCATTGCATTTTTTCAGTCATTCTCCATATGATGGACAGACCATTGATTTCAATTATTTGCCAACACAAAAAGAGCTGCTATGAATATTTTTGTACAAATAGGTCCTTTATCCATTTTTTGAAAATTTCTTTGAGGTTTCTGGAGCCAAAATGGCAGAGTAAAAGCAGGAACTAGCTAGACTTCCTGATCCAACCACTTCTAATACCTGTAAAAAAATTACTCTAAACAAATTGTAAAGGTACAGAACCCACAAAATGATAGAGAGAAACAAATCTCCCATTGAAGGCAGGGTGGCAGGCCAACAAGAAAGGTTTATCACAGTGGGCTGAGAATCAAGCACATTGCTGCATGGGCCATGCCAGCACTGACCCAGGTTAGCCCAGACTTGTGACAGAGACCAGGCAGAGCTGACTTCAGTAGAGTGAATCTCCAGCAGCTTTGGAAGATTCCAGGCTTCTCAACCCATAAATGTCAAAGAGAAAGTAAAAGGTCATAAAGGAACTCTGTTGGAACTGGGTGTGAACAAAGTGTGGTCTGGCCACTGCCCCCAGGATGACAGAGGTGGCAGCAGGAGCTACAGCTACTGCCACATGGCTGCCTTCATAGTTCCTGGCATACAGATCATACAGGGACCAAACGACCATTCAGAGGGTAATTGCTCTTGTTTTTCATGCTTGAACCTGTGTCCCAGTTTGGGGTGGCATTCCTGGGGTGAGGATCATTAGCATGCCACAGCTTGTGGAAATTCTAGAGAGGGTGCCCTCCTCATGACTCTGATAACAGCTGCACAAAATATGAAAAATTTGGGGAACTGCTCTCTCCAATCTGGAAGCAAAGTTCTACGGTGGCAAAGAGCTCAAAAGTAAAGTAATTGGCTTGCAAGATAAACAGAGGAAGCACACTAAGACCACAAAACCTTTTTTTTTTAAGGAAAAAGAGGATCAAAACATAGAACAATGAAGAAAATCATTAAAAAGTAGTCAACAGCCTGCTAAAGGAGAACCAAAAATATACTGAAGAACAAAACATCTTTAAAAATAGGCTAAGTTGGGGCAACTAGGTGGCACTGTGAATACAACACCAGACCTTGGGTTTGGATTCAGCCTCAGACACAACACAAAAAACAGACTAAGTCAAATGGCAAAAGAGGCCCAAAAAGCCAATGAGGAGAAGAATGCCTTAAAAGCCGAACTGGTCAGATGGAAAAGGGATTTCAAAAACTCACTGAAGAGAACAATTCCTTCAAAATTAGATTGGAGCAAATGGAAGCTAACGATTTTATGAGAAATCAAGGTATTATAAAACAGATACAAACAAAGGAAAAAAAAAACAGAAGACAATGTGAAATATTGCATTGGAAAAACCACTGACTTGGAAAATAGATCCAGGACAGATAATTTAAAAATTATTGGACAACTTCAAAGCTATGATTAAAAAAAGCTTAAACATCATCTTTCAGGAATTCTCAAAGAAATTTCCCTGATATTCCAGAACTAGAGAGCAAAATAGAAATTGAAAGAATTCACAGTTTTCCTCTTGAAAAAAGGTTCCCAAAAGAAAACTCTGAGGAATATCATAGCCAAATTCCAGAGTTCCCAGGTAAAGGAGAAAATTTACAAGTCAGGAAGAAATAAATTGAGGATTATGAAAACATAATCAGGGCAACACACGATCTAGCAGCTTCTACCCTAAGGGACTGAAGAGCTTGGAATATGATATTCTGGAGGTTAAAGGAGTTAGGATTAAAATCAAGAATCACCTACCCAGCATAATTGAGTATAATATTTCAGGGGAAAATATGGATATTTAATGTAATAGAGGACTTTCAAGAATTCTTGATGAAAAGACCAGAGCTGAACAGAAAATTCAACTTTCAAATAAAAGAAACAAGGGAAGCATGGGAATATAAACTGGAAAAAGTAGTCATAAGGAACTTATTAAAGTTGAACATTCCTACATGGAAAAATAATCATTGTAACTCATGAGACATTTCTCAGTATGAGGATATGTTAAGGTGATGTATGGATAGATAGATAGATGATAGATAGATGTGTATGTTATATATGTATGTGTAAGAGGTTGTGTGTATATACATATCTATCTATTGGTGTATATGTATGTACATGTATACTTAGAGGGCAGAGGATGAGCAGAATATGAAGGGATGATATCTAAGAAATGAAATTAAGGGGTGAGAGAAGAATATATTGGGAGAAAGAGAAAGGGAGAGATAGAATAGGGTAAATTATGTCACATCAGAGAGAATAGAAAACTGTTACAATGGAGGGGAAGAGCAGGAAGGTGAAAGAGAATAAGTCAATCTTGCTTTCATTGAATTCAGCTTAAGGAGGGAATAACATACAAACTCAATTGGGTATTTTAACCTACAGTAACATAGGGGGGAAGGGGATAAGAGGGGAGATTATAGAAGGGAGGGTAGATTGGGGGAGAGTGAAGTAAGAACAAACACTTTTGAAAAGGGACAGGGTCAAGGAAGAAAATAGAATAAATGGGAGGAGGGATAGGATAGAGGTAAATATAGCTTGTCTTTCAAAATATAACTACTATGGAAATGTTTTGCATAACTCCACATGCACAACCTATATTGAATTGCTTGTCTTTCCAGTGGGGTTGGGTGAGGAGGGAAGAAGGGAAAGAACCTGGAACTCAAAATTTTTAAAATAAATGTTAAAAATCTGTTTTTTTACAAGCAACATGGAAATAAGATATACAGGTAATGGGGCATAGAAATCCATCTTGCCCTATATGAAAGTTGGGGAGTGTTGGGGCAAGATATAAGACAGGATAGGTTGGGTGAAGGGGTTTGCTATCTTGTGGTGGGGATATGGGAGAGACTAGGAGAAAATTTGTAAATCAAAATCTTGTGGAAATGAATGTTGAAAAATAAAAAAAACAAAAACAAATTTAAAAAATTCTTTGAGATATAAACCTACTAACAATATTTCTGGATCAAATGGCATTCACAGTTTTATGACCCTCTGGATATTATTTCAAAGTGTTCTCCCCAATGAATTATTGGATAAGTTCATAACTCCCCCAACTATGCACTTGTTTGTCAATTTTTCTATATCCATTAATTTTTGTAACTTCCTTTTTCGGACATATTACTCAATCTGATAGATTTGAAAAGGTACCTTAAAGTTTTAATTTGTGACAGAGATATTTTTTTTAACTTGACTATGAATAACAGATTTCTTCTGAAACCTGCTTGTTCAAATCTTTTGACCATTTGTCACTTGGGGAATAACTTATATTCTTATAAATTTGACTCTGTTCTCTATGTATAAGGGGCAAAAATTAGCTCTTTAGCAAAGACAATCATTGTAAAGATTATTTTTCCTAACTATTCTGGTTTTCTTCTAATTTAATTACATTGGGCTTTTTGCACATTTAAAACTTTAATATAATTAAAATTATTCAATTTACATCATATAATGTACTGTCTAACTCTTTCTGTCTTTCTCTGTCTGTCTCTCTGTCTCTCTGTCCCTCCGTCTCTGTCTCTCTGTATCTCTCTGTATCTCTCTCTCTCTCTCTTTCTCTCTCTCTCTCTCTTATAAAGTCTTCCCTTTTCCACAATCTTACGGGTGAACTTTTCCATTTATCTCTAGGTTATTTAGGGTATCATCCTTTATGTCTAATCATTACTCATTTTGACCTTATCATGTTATATTGTGTTAGATGTTAGTACATATTTAGGTTCTCCTAAACTGCTTTCCAGTTTTCCAAGCAATTTTTGGCAATAGTGAGTTCTTGTCCCAAAGCTTGGATCTTTTGGTTTATCAAACACTCAAATATTATGTTTTGTTTTTACTACAGCACTATTTACAACTAAATCAATTCCACTGAATCATCATTATCTTTCTTATTCAGCTCTATTCTGTTTTGATGATTACCACTTCTTAATGGAGTTTGAGATCTGGTACTGCCAGGCCTCTTTTCTTCACATCTTTTTTGTTTTTTAATTCCCTTGATATACTTGCACTTATGGTCTTCTAGATATGTTATTTTTTCTAGCTTTGTAAATTTTTAGTACTTTCATTTGTAAGGCACTCAATAAACAAACTAATTTGGATAAAATTTTGATTTTTGTGTATTGGCTTGGGCTGCACATGAACAATTAATATTTCTCCAGTTGTTTATATCTGAGTTTATTTTAGTGAAAAAATATTTTGTAATTGTGTTTATATATTATCTAGATTTGTCTTGGCAAGTAGACCAGAGATAAGTTTATATTGCCTCTGGTTATTTTAAAAGGAATTTCTTTTTTTTCTATCTCTTGGGATTGGATTTTGTGGGAATATATAAAAATGATAATTTATGTGGTATTAATTTATATCCTGCTACTTTACTGAAGCTGTTAACTATTTAAACTAGATTTTGTAGTTGATACTCCAGCATTGAGTTCATTTTATCTGCAAGAGTGAAACTTCTATTTCTTCAATTTTTATTCTAATTCCTTCAATTTATTTTTCTTCTCTTATTACTATAGTTATCATTTCTAATACATTACTGAATAATAGTGATGATAGTGGGTATATTTGTTTAGCTTCTAATCTTAGAGGGAAATCTGGCTTATCTTCATTGCAGATTTTATGTTTTTTGATAAATATTATTTTTAAAATCTCAGTTTATTCTTATTTTCTCTAATGTTTTTAATAGAACTGTATTTTGTTAAAAGTTTCTTTGCTTCTATTGATTTAAATATTTTTTGTTGTTTTGTTATTGATATGTTAAATTATGTAGAAATTTTCTCAATATTGAACCAACCCCACATTCCTGGTATAAACACCACCTTGTCATAATGTATGATTTTTGTGATATATTGTGGTAAAATCCTTACTAATATTTTACTGAAATGTTTGTATCAATATTCATTATGGGAATTTGTCTAAAATTATCTTTATTTTTTCTCTTACTGGTGAACGTATCAGTACCATATGTTTGTCATAGAAAGGATCTGATTGTGTCACTATTTAAATTTAACATATAGGTAAACTGAGGCAGATCTCCAACAGTGATCTCATTTATAAGCAGGAGAATGTTTCCTGTTAATAAGTGGATAAATGATTTGCCTCCATTTATGGAAAAGACCCTGAAAAAAATAACAAAAGGAAGGTTTCCCTTACATATGTTTTGGGAATTAAAGATCAAAGAACAGAACAGGGTAGATGACGTCATGGTACTGGGGCAGTATGACTAGTAGTTAAAGAGTTAAGGTGCAGGAAAAAAAACATGATTGGTTAGAAGTTTAATAATCGTTCTAGAAATAACCCCTCCACCCATCTTCTCTCATGAGAATAAGAAGTAATCATTATTTAAGTACAGGTGCAATATAGCATCCCAGACTTTTTAACAGAAAACCAGACATTCTTGAAGGAGAGTTTGTGGAGTAAAGATATCAGTCTAGATTTATTTCTTCACATAAATCCTTCAAGGTTGCCAAAATTCCTTGAGGATAAAATATATCAGTGATTAGCAGGAGAATTGTATTTCTAAAATTAACCCATTATACACCAACCACATTCTTAACTAAGTTCAGAGACAAAGATCCATGATTTAAAGTTACTGGACAGAAAAAAAATGACAGCTATTAAAGGATAAAATCAATTACTTTTAAATTTTATCAATAAGAAAATGGTAAAGGATAAAATTTAATCTACTCAGTAGGATTGCTTCTTTGCCTGCTTTCCCCAATTATTTGATATAGTATTGAAACTAATTGGTCTTTAAGTGATTTTTAGAATTTGCTTGTGAATCCATCTGGTCTTGTGGATCTTTTCTTAGGGAGCTCATTTACTTGTTGTTCAATATCTTTTTTATGAAATATGCTTATTTAAGTGTACAATTTCCTCTTCTATTAATTTGGGCAATTTATATTTTGTACCTATTCTTCCATTTCACATACATTGTTATATTTATTGTTTATAATTGGGTAAAAGAACTCCTAATAATTGCTTTAATTTCCTCTTCATTGGTTTAAGTTTTTGATACTGGCAATTGGGTTTTCTACTTTTTAAAATTAAATTAGCGAATGGTTTATCTCTTTTATTTTTAAATTAAACCAACACTTAGTTTTATTTATTAATTCAATGACTTTCTTATTTTTAATGTTATTCACAATTTTTTAAACTCTGGTTTTGGTGTTGTTCTTGCATAATGCAATCATTGATTTTTCCCTTCTCTATTTTATTGATTTGTTTACAGATATAAATTTCTCTGTAAGTACTACTTTGATTTCATCTCATAAATTTTGGTGTGTTGTCTCATTATCATTCTGATTTAATGAAATTACTGATTCTTCTAAGAATAGTTCTTTGACCCACTCCTTCTTTAGGATTAGATTATTTAGCCTCAAAAAAGATTTAATCTATTTTTCCACTACCCTTTGTGGAATGGAATTTTTATTGCATCATGTTCTGAAAAGAATGCATTTAATATTTCTGCCTTTCTGCCTTTGATTGTGAGATTTTATACCTTATTACATAGACAATTTTTGTGTTAGTGGCATGGAACACTGATTAAAAGGGATATTCCTTTCTATCCCCATTCAATTTTCTCCAGACATAAAGTATATCTAACTTTAAAAAAAATGTCTAATCTCCTTAATTTATTTCTTGTTTATTTTGTGTTTAGATTTATCTAGTTCTGAGAGGGGAAAATGGAGGTTTCCCATGAGGATACTTTTGCTATCTATTTCCTCCTATGAGTCATTTAACTTCTTTAAAAATTTAGGTTCTATACCATTTCATACATACATGGTTTGTATTAATATTACTTCATTTTATATGGTAACTTTTAGCAAGGTATGGTCTCCTACCTTTTCTCTTAATTAGATCTATTTCTTTTTGATTTGCATTATCTGAGATTATGAATGTTATTGCTATGTTGTTGTTGTTTTTAACATCAACTGAAGTACAACAGTTTCTGCTCTAGTTTTTTAGCTTTGTTCTGTGAGTGTCTCTGTGCTTCAAACATATTTCTTGTAAACACATCATGTAGAATTCTGGTATATTTGATATATTTGGTAAACTTTATTTTAAAACTTTGAATTCCAGATTTATTCCCTTCCTCCCTTGTCACCCACCCTTACTGGGAAGATAAGCATTTCAGTATAGGTTGTACATGTGCAGCTAATGAAAATAATTAACATAGTAGATACATTGTAACAGATTGACTATATTTCCCTCCCTTCTCTCCCACAACACACTCGATCTATTCTTTTTTTTTATCCCATCCCTTTTCAAAAGTGAGTGCTTCCAACATCCTTCCCCCCCAGTCTGCCCTCCCTTCCATCATCCCCCCTCTCATCCCCTTCCCGCTACTCTCCTGTAGAGTGACATACCCTATTTAGTGTGTATGTCATTCCCTCCGAGTCAAATTCAATGAGAATAAGGTTGACCCAATCCCTTTTGCCTTCTTATTGTTCCCCTCCATTGTAATTATTTTCCCTTGCATCTTCTATATGAGATAGTTTTCCCCATTCTGTCTCTCTTCATCTCCTCTCATTATATTCCTCTCTCACCTCTTAAATTCACCTTTTAAGTATCATCCCTTCCTATTAAATTGGTCCTGTGCCCCCTATCTATATGTACCTGTAAACATGTATACACACATTCACATATGTACTAATACACCCATATACCCTCCGATATAGAAATACACACACACACATATATGTATATATAGGTATGTGTTTCTATTCCTTTCAACTATTTTCATACTGAGAAAGATTTCATCAGTTACAATTATTGTTTTACCACGTAGGAATGTTAATAGTTCAAATTTAATAGGGGGCTTATGATTTCTTTTCCCGGTTTACCTTCTCAAGCTTCTCTTGCTCCTTGTATCTGAATGTCGAATTTTCTATTAAACTCTGTTTTTTTTTTTTTCAGCAAGAATGCTTGAAAATCTTCTATTTCACTGAATGACCATATTTTCCCCTGAAACATTATACTCAGTTTTGCTGAGTAGGTGACTCTTGGTTTTAATCCCAGCTCCTTTGACCTCCAGAATATCATATTCCAAGCCCTTCAATCCCTCAGTGTAGAAGCTGCCAGATCCTGGGTTATCCTGATTGTGTTTCCACAATATTCAAATTGTTGCTTCCTGGCTGCTTGTAATATTCTCTCCTTGATATGCGAATTCTGGAGCTTGACTATAATATTCCTAGGAGTTTTCTTTTTTGTATCTTTTTCAGGAGGTGTTCGGTGCATTCTTTCAACCTCTATTTTGCCTTCTGCTTCTAAAACATCAGGGCAATTTTCCTTGAGAATTTCTTGGAGGATGATTTCTAGGTTCCTTCTTTGATCATGGCTTTCAGGTAGTCTAATAATTTTTAAATCATCGCTCCTGGATCTATTTTCCAGGACAATGCTGTTTCCCATGAGATATTCCACATTGTCTTGTATTCTTTGATTTGTTTGGATCTGTTTACCATCATCTTGATTTCTCATGAAGTCACTACATTCCCTTTGCTCAAATCTGAGGGAATGATTCTCCTCATTGAGCTTTTGAGCTTCTTTTTCCATCTGGCAAATTCGGGTTTTTAAGGCATTCTTCTCCTAATTGACTTTTTGAGCCTCTTTTGCCAATTGAGTCAGTCTGATTTTTAAGGTATGATTTTCTTCAGTCAGGCTGTTGGCTCTCAGTTTGTAATTTTCTTGCATCCTTCTCATTTCTCTTCCCAATTTTTCCTCCACTTCTCTTATATGCTTCTTAAGGTCCTCTATGGCCTGTAATCAGCTGGTATTTTCCTTGGAAGCTTTTGGTGCAGGAGTTCTGATTTCACTGTCTTCCTCCTGTTCCATGCTTTGCTCCTTTTTGTCCCCCAAAATAGGAGTCTAATATTTTATTCTTCTGTTTGCTTTGTTTCCTTTGCCTGGTCATGTCTCCCCACAGTCACTTGACCCCTGGGCTTTTTGTCACAGTAGGACTCTCCCTCCAGACAGGGGAGCTTTCATCCAAAACGCTGGGATTTTCTCAGCTGCCGGAGGTATTAGTTGGGTGCCCTCTCTTACACCTCCACACACTCTGCCTAGCTGGTCACACACCTCAGGATCTCCACCCTAGACTGAAATCCAGATCCAAGCAGGTAAAGCAAGAGCAATTACCCCTCAGACTGGTCGCTTGTTCCCCCTAAAATCTGCATTCCAGGAGCTGAAGATGCAATGTGGTGCCAGCTGACCAAGGTGTCTCAATGGCTTCTTGCCCTGGGAGTAAAATCCAAGGCATTTCCAAATACTGGTCCCACAGTCTGCACTGACTTCTCACTTTGTCTTTCATATCTATGTGTTGATAAATCTGGAAACGGCCACAGCTTCTGGTGATCTGGATTCCCTCCAGGCCTGCGGCTGGTCAGGCCCCCCCCCCCCCCCGGGGTTAAAACCTTTGGCTCGTGGGCCTGGACTCGGCTCCCAGAGCACTGTGCTGGCCAATTCCTGCTAGCCTGGCAGAGTGTCCTCAGTGGTAGGTTAGCTTCCCTGTGTCATTTTGTGGGTTCTGCTGCTCCAAAATTTGTTCAGAGTCCCCTTTTACATGAATTGGGGAAGGTGGAAGCCAGAGCCACGATGAGGTCGTGCTTCTACTCTGCTGTCTTCTGCATAGACAATTCTTGAAAATGAAATTTCATAGCCAAATAAATCAGTGTAAACACTGGGAGGAGAGAAAAAGAGAGAGAGTTGATTAGAGTACATTATTTAAGAATTTCTTCTACTTCACTCTAGAATCTAGATAGACTCTCACGCAGCCTTTTTGTCCAGGAGTAATGTGGCAGAAAGTCCACATGGAAGGATCATGTTATAGGAGAGACATTTGCCTCATCTGTTCAAAGTAAATCCATCAAAAATATTTTATGCATCTAGTTCAATCCATATGAAAAGGAGAATGAAACTAGTCTTTATTTTTAAGAAGTAGAATATTACTTTGCTTTTTCTTTATTTTTGCCATTGATATTGATAATGTCAAAATACATTAATAAAAATTTTGTAGAGTCTTTTCAAAGGAAACCTAGGTGCCTCAGTGGGTAGACTGCTGGTCATGAAGTCAGAATAAGTCTTCTTCCTGAGTTCATATCTGTCCTCATATAATTACTAGCTGCAACAAATCTCTTAACCGTGGACAACACATTTAAAACAGTTTGCCTCCATCTCCTCATCTGTAAAATGAAATGGAGAAGGAAGTGGAAAACCACTACAGTATTATTGCAAAGAAAACTCCAAATGGGCTCATGAATAGTCAGACATGACTGAAAATGACTTAACAAGGAGTCTATTGTGTTTTATTTCTCTGATATCTTTCTTCCTTAATTCTCTTGATTCACTCGAGTTAAAAAAAATGACAAAACAATCTGAATATTTTTTTCACATTCTCATTAGTTGGATGCATTTAATCTCTAAGTAAGAATGCAGGTGGAATCAGAAAGTATTGCTTTGGAATTTCCATGACTTTTGATCCTAATATGTGCTGCAACATAACATATGAACAGATTCCAAGAAAGATAAAATAAAAACCATTCCATTTGTTCTGGTATTAGTCTAAATAAGGTACAGATGAGGCAGCAGAATTGTTTTAGTGCCCTAAATACTGAGAAGCAAAATTTTATTAAATTAAGCACCCAAATTATTCATGAGGTTTGATTTGAAGAATGAGATATGATGAGAAGAGCTACAGTTGAGGTACAGTCTGATTGTCCCTAATTTCCTAACAATGTCCAGGAATTTACTTCTATTCAGAAGGATTAAAGCAAAAGCTTTGTTATTTGCTGTCGCTGTTGCCACTGGGGATTTTGTAAATGAAAAAAAAAAACTATATATTTAATGTGAACACTCACTGCATTTTTATCATGACTCTTCCCTTGACAATCTAGTGGCAAAATCATTTGTATTGTCTCCACGTTGATTCCTTTCACCATTTTCTATTTCTTAATAGATACAATCCATATCTATTTTCATTTTTTCCTTTTGGATTCCAGTTGGTCTGCATGGAATTTCATCAAGTCAGATATTATTGGATGGTTTCATTAACACTGAAGGACTATTTTCACTCATTTGTATTTAAGACCGAATCCTCAGAAACAATGCACTTCTGCTCTCCTACTAACAAGAGAGAATTCGATCCAATTTTTTTTCAGGATTCTGGATTCTTCCAGCTTTTACACCCCACTGTGTATAAAGCTATGAATCCTTAGTAAAAGGATTTGTTCTATAAAAATTGGACTCAGTCAACAGGCCACACCCAAGGACCTAGAAGGCCACATGTGGCCTTGAGGCCAGAGGCTTTCTACCCCTGATCTATCTACATGACTTAAGTAGCAAGTTGAGACTGCTTTAACATCTATGATGAGCCATTGCCTCAAAAGAACAAAGTAAAACTTGGTAAGTCACTTATCTACTTTAATTCCAGTTGGTGGGCCACAGAAGTTGTAATTTGTCTTGAATGAGTCTCTGAAACATTTGGAATGGCCTGCAAATAACATTAACACACACTATGCAGTAAGGAATGCTTTTAATTTGATAGGTTACGCAGTTCCTGTGGGTGTGGGTGTGAATAAAATAAATTTTGGTCAAAAGTCAGTGGGAAGTTGTCCTTTTTACCATATCAACTTTGCATTGATGTTAGTGTCTCATGCATAGCTGTATTGTTAGAGACACTATGCAATTAATGATAAATTTTGTGTCAAGAAGTCCTCAGTTCAAATGCTCCTCAAGTTGCTTTCTAGTGGTGTTACCCTGGGCAAGTGGTTTAATTGCCTTGAGCCTTTTCAACACCTGTAAAATGAAGGGAATAAATAACACCTGCAGCACTTGTCTCCAGAGCTGCTGTGACTTTCAAATGAGTTCACATAAGGAAAGAACATGGAACACTTCAAATATCTGTATAAATGACAGCTATTCTTAATATTATCATTACATATTTCTCATATGACTATTGACTGTCATATGTTTATTATCTTTTATGGCATAGCATCTTCACATTTAATAAGCTAATTATTATATAATACTACTAAGAATTATTGATGATTATGATAAGGATGATATTGTCAATAATCAATGTTTCTAAGGAACTTTAATATTTGAAAAAGCATCTTCTGTACATTACACAAATTGAGCTTCACAAAAACTCTGTGACTCTGGCATTAGACATATCATTATCCCCATTTTCATGAGAGGTAAACTGAGACTGAGAGTTGTTTAGTATCTTGTATATTACCACATGACTTGTATGTATCAAAATGTTGAAGTTGAACCCAATTTTGCCCACCTCCAAATCTAGAGCTAAAATTAATTAAGCCACATTTATTCTAATAGATGGTGAGCATGCTTTTTCCTTTGAACTCTTTTTCGCTGTGGTTACTGAAGTATCACTTGCCTGTAGCAAGTCCTCAACAAATTCTGGTCATTGTTGATGATGATGGTTAAGCAGTATTATTTTGATTATATTATAAAGTTTTATCAAGCACTTTTCAATGGACTCGAAATGTGTGCTCTACCAGGAGTCAAATTCCCTAAAATATGCCATAAAACCAAACTCTCATGAGCTAAACACACTTAATCTAAAGTCTCTTTCATAATTTCTCTTCAATACTTCACATTTAACATTCATGAGACTTTGTAATCAGAGAAGCAGATTACTGGTGATTTTTTTTTCTTGTCAGGTAAACAGATATTTTCAAGATAGACTGACAATGTCTTATTTCTTCTTTCATTTATGATTCTTGCAGATGAAGAATGTGTCTTTTCGACTCATTAACTAGTCAGAGAAGTGTTCTCTAGCACAGGTGTTTTAAGGGCTCCTCTCATACCTCTCAATATGCTGGTTTTTTTCTTCCTATTTCTTTTTCTATCTCCTTTACTTCTGCCTCTATTCCTTCTCTCTTTTATCCCTTTCTCTCTGAACCTTGAGGGTTCTCTTGACTAACCAGTACATGAAGAGGTTTGCAGAAGAAGATTCTGAGGGATGTGGATGAGTAGACATTGTGGAATTTTATGATAAAGCATCCCAGATTTAAAACTGGGTGTGACCTTTGATGTCAAGCAGTCCAGCTGCCTCATTTTACCAGTAAGAACAGTGAGCCCCGTCCAAGTGAACTATCTTGCCCAAAGTCACCCAAGTAGCAGAGATACAACTTGGATTCCAAAGACCATATAGATTCAAAAAGCATTGCTCATACTACCCTAATTCCATTTCCTTTTTCATTTATTTTTGGAGATCAGTTGACCAGAGAAATGCAAAGACATACTGTCCTTGAATTTTAACTATTTCTTGTTTTTTCATCTTATTGTCATATTTAAAAGAGAGAATTATAAGTGAACTGATAATAGTTAAAAAAGATTCAATGCTGATAAAAGAATTGGGCTCAGAAAGTAGACATTGATTAACCAATGGGTAATGAGAGAGGCTTTGAACAGAGCTCTTTCTCTGGGACTTTGTAAAAGCATAAATAATCTTCTCATGAAATTTGCCCATAATCCAATTCTAAGAGGGATAGCTAAGTCTTTTGTCAATGGAGTTAGGGAAGAAAAAAAATCCCACCAGTAAGAACATCTAAATCACAAGTCAATTAAAGAAAAATTGAAATATATATTTGGGTTCAAAATTTGCATTTCACTTGGAAGATAGTGATATCACTGGACCAAAGGGAATACATAGTTTTATAGGCCTTTGGGCATACATTCAAACTGCTCTCTAGAATGGTAGTATCAGTCCACAACTCCAAAAATAATGCATGAGCGTCCCAATTTTCCCACATCTTTTCCAACATTTATCATTTTCTTCTGTCATATTAACCAATTTGATACATGGGAGATGGTACTGCAGAGTTGTTTTCTTTTCTGTTTTTTTAATCAATAGTGATTTAGAGCATATATTCATATGATTATAGATAACTTTAATTCTTCATCTGTAGATTTCTGGTTCATATCTTCGACTATTTTTCAAGTGGGGAATGACTTGTATTTTTTTAAATTTGACTCAGTTTGGTATATATTTTAGAAATTAGCCTTTTACCAGAAAGACTGGCTGTTAAAAAATAAGTTCTCCAGCTTCCTATTTCCTTTCTAATATTGGTTTCATTGGGTATTTTATGCAAAATATTTTTAATTTAAGGTAATCAACATTATCCATTTTATATTTCCTAATGTTCTCTGTCTCTTGTTTCGTCATAAATTCTGCCCTTCTCCATAGACTTAACAGGCAAACTATTAGTGCTCTCCTCATTTGCTTGTAGCATCACCCTTTCTATTGAAATCATGTACCCTTTCCAACTTTATATTGGTATACAGTGTAAGATATTGATCTATGCCTACCTTGTGCCATACTGTTTTCCAGTTTTCCCAGTCATTGTTAAATACTGCGTTCTTATCCCAGAAATTGGGTTCTTTGGGATTATGAAACAGTAGATTACTATAGTCATTGACTACTGTTTCTTCTTTACCTAATGTATTTCACTAATCTTCCACTCTATCTCTTAGCCATTACCAGAAAGTTTTGATGATTAACACTTTATAACATTGTTTTAGATCTAGTACAGCTAGGTCACCTTTCCTTACATTTTTTTTTTCTCATTAATTCTTTTGATATTATTGACCTTTTGCTCTCTTGCATGATTTAAAAAAAATTCTAATTCTACAATAAAATTTGGGTAGTTTGTTTGGTATGGCACTGAATAATTAAATTAATTTAGGTAGAATTGTCATTTATATTATATTAACTTGTCCTATCCATGACAATTGATATTTTTTCCTATTGTTTAAATCTGACATAATCCATGTGAGAAGTGTTTTGCTATTTGTTGATATAATTCTGGGGTTTTTCTTGGCATGTAGACTGCCAAATACTTTATTTTCTCCACAGGTATTTTTTTTTACCATTTATTTATTCATTTATTTTTAGTTTTCAACATTCATTTCGACAAGATTTTAAATTACAAATTTTTTTCTCCCCATCTTCCCCCTATCCAGACCCCAAAATATCAAGCCTACTGAATACCTCTTTCCCCAATCTGTTCTAGCTTATATCCTCCCCAACCCTCCCCCTAATTTTCTAGTAAGGTAAGATGGATTTCTATACCCTGGTGCCTGTATATCTCATTTCCCAGTTGCAGGTAAAAAACAAACAAAAAAACCCCCCACAATTTTTAAAATACACATTTGTTTTGAAAACTTTGAGTTCCAGATATTCTCCCTTCTTTCCTCCTCAGCCAGCCCCACTGGGAAGATAAGTAATTCAATATAGGTTTTACATATGTAGTTACGCAAAATATTTCCATAGCAGGCATATTGTATTTCCCTTCTTTCAATTCTAGTCCCCACTTATTCTATTTTCTCATTTGACGATGTCCCTTTTCAAAAGTGTTTGCTTCTAAGTACCCTTTCCACCTATCTACCCTCCCTTCTATTATCCCCCCCTCTTAGCCTCTCCCTCCCCCCCCATTTTCCTGTAGGGTATGATACACAATTGAGTGTACATGTTATTCTCTCCTTAAGTCAAATTCAATGAGAGTAAGATTGTCCCATTCCCTTTTACCTTCCTGCCCTTCACCTCCATTGTAACAGTTTTCTCTTGCTTCTCTTATATAAGATAACTTACTCTAATCTATCTCTCCCTTTCTCATTTTCCTAATACATTCCTTTCTTACCTCTTAATTTTACATATGATTCCTTCATACTCCACTTATCCTGTGCCCTCTGTCTATGTATACAGGTACATAAGTATGCCCACACTCACATATATATTTAGACACACCTACACATTTCTGTACATACATATATATGCATGCATATACACACATATATATATATTCCTTTCAACTGTTCTCATACTGAGAAAGTTCTTATGAGTTATAATTATCATTTTTTCCTTGTAGTAATATAAATAGTTCAACGTTAATAAGTTTCTTATGATTTCTTTTCCCTGTTTACCTTCTCATGCTTCTCTTGCTTCTTGTATTTGAAAGTCAAATTTGTTCAGCTGTGTTTTTCTTCATCAAAAATGCTTGAAAATCCTCTATTCCACTGAATGACCATATTTTGCCATGTAGCATTACACTAAGTTTTGCTGGTAGGTGATTCTTGGTTTTAGTCCCAGCTTCTTTGACCTCCAGAATATCATATTCCAAGCCCTTTGATCCCTCAGTGTAGAAGATGCCAGATCCTATGTTTTCCTGATTGTGTTTCACAATACTCAAATTGTTTCTCCTGACTGCTCACAATATTTTCTCCTTGACCTGGGAACTCTGGAATTTGGCTATAATATTCTTAGGAGTTTTCTTTTTGGGATCTTTTTTAAAGAGGCAATCAGTGAATTATTTCAATTTTTATTTTGCCCTTTGATTCTAGAATATCAATGTAATTTTGCTTGATAATTTTTTGAAAGATGGTATCTAGACCATTTTTTAAAATCATGTCTTTCAGGTAGTCCAATAATTTTTAAATTATCTCTTCTAGATCTATTTTCCAGGTCAGTGGTTTTGCCAATGAGATATTTCACATTGCCTTGTATTCTTTGTTTGTTTGTATCTGTTTTATAATATCTTAATTTCTCATAAAGTCATTAATTTCCACTTGCTCCAATCTAATTTTGAAGGAATTATTTTCTTCAGTGAGTTTCTGAAATTCTTTTTCCATCTGGCAAATTTGTCGTTTTAAGGCATTTTGTTCCTCCTTTTCTTTTTGGGCCTTCTTTGACATTTGAGTTATTCTATTTTTTTTATCTGAATACTTTATTGTATTCTTGCCAGTGTACAAAATGGAAATGGATGAAAATTCAGAAAGGTAGATGAGAAGCTAACACAAGTTGAAATTTGGATGACTAACTTGGCACATTTTTACACACATATAGATTAAACTTTTGTGCAGGTTCAGAATTCTCTCTACTTTGAATAGTCACAATTCACATCACAGAACATCATGACACATCACATCACAGATCCACATATGATGATGCATTTGGAGTTCCTTTGCAGGTAGCTTAAGATCATCTTGCTACAGGAATGAACAGCTTTTCTTGGGCTGGGAAGGATTAGTACTGGAAGATACCCCAGTTAGCAGGGGATCATTTTGGGCATTTTGCAGGCAAAATTATTCCAGATCAGTAGCAGCTTGAGAAACCTTCACGTGGGGGAGCCACCTAAAGCCTGCTGCACCACCTTCCTCATGGCGACAACATTGGAGCTGCTGGACATGGCACGAGGAGCTGGGGTCTGCGGTTAGTGGTCTGTGGGTGGTAGGTGATCGGGCAGACATCTGCTCGCTTCCTGGCTCAATGGGTCTGGCCTATTCTATTTTTTTAAGTGTTATTTTCTTCACTCACACTGTTGACTCACTTTTCTTGATTTTCTTTCATCATTCTTATTTCTCTTCCCAATTTTTCCTCCACTTCTCTTACTTGGTTTTGAAAATCCTTCTTGAGCTCCTCTATGGCCTGTAACCAGTTCATATTTTTCTTGGGAGCTTTTCATGCATGAGTTCTGATTTTGTTGTCTTCTTCCCATTCCATGCTTTCATACTTTGTGTCCTTGAAAAAGGAATCTATGGTAGGATTGCATTTCCTTTGCTTACTTGTGTTGCCAATCAATTATTTGACTTTTGACTCTTTGCCGTGGTAGAACTTTGGTTTCAGAATAGAGAGAGCTTTGTCCCAAATCACTGGGGTTTTTGCAGCATCCACAGCAATTAGGAGGGTGTCTTCACTGTGGGCCCCACAGGGTCTGGCACCTGGCCACACACCCCAGGGCCACCACCCAGGACTGTGATACAGATGCAAGCAGATCAAAGAAAAAGTGATTACCCTCTGAATGGTCATGTGGGCTCCCTACAATCTGCAGGCCAGGAGATCCTGAGGTAGCCAAGTGGTGCTGCTGCCATGTCTCTGCTGCTTCTTACCCTGGGGGCAGGGAAGGGACTGTGCTCTTCCATTCACCTCTGTTTCAAGGATTTCCACACTAACCTTTTATTTTCTCTTTTGTACTTGTGAGTTTAGAAGTCTGGTAACTATCACAGGTGCTGGTGATTCACCCTCCTGAAGTTTGCTCTTGTTGCTGCTGTATGGGCCTGCCCTGGGGCCAAAGCTGATTACGTGGGCCTGGTCAGGTCTCCCAACTCAGTGTAATAGACCTTCCTCCAGCCTGCCGGGCTTCCTTCAGTGGGAGATTTGTTTTTCTCTCTCACTTTGTGGGTTCTGTAGTTCTAAAGTTTGTTTAGAGCCATTTACTTGTATTGGAGGAGGTGGAAGACAGAGCCTCGGGAAAGTCCTGTTTCTACCCCACCATCTTGGCTCCTCTACAGTTATCTTACATGGAATTTCTCTTTATATGACTTTTGTGGGTTATTTTTTAGCTTGCAAATTTGCTAGAATTGTTAATAATTTCCAGAAGTTTTTTTCTTTCTTTTAGATGATTCTCTAGGATTGTCTAAGTATACCATTATATTGTCTGAAGAGAGATAGTTTTATTTTGTTAATGCTTATTCTAATTCCTTCAATTTCTTTTTCTTGTCTAATTGACAAAACTAAATTGTGTTATTGTTAAAACTAACTTTTCTGGTACAATATTGAGTAATAGTGGTGATAATGGGCATTCCTGTTTCACCCCTGATCTCACTGGGAATGCTTTGAGCTTATCCCTTTCCATATAATGCTTGCTAACAGTTTCATTGAGATACTGTTATCATTTTTAGGAAAACACATTGTTTTTCTGCTAGTGTCTAGTGTTTTATTAGCAATGGCTGCTGTATTTTTTCAAAAGCTTTTTTTTGCATTTATTGAGATAACAATGTGATATCTGTTAGTTTTGCTATTAGGTTTTTCCCTTTTGCAAGTACAAAGACAGATCTCATTTAAATCTCAGTTTGGCTGTTAATAAAATCTCATGAATGACTACATTCCTTTATTGCCGTCAGGTTTCATTTCAGCAATTTGTAAGATAAACAGTGACCACTCCTGAAATAGAGGGGACTGCTCATGCATGCCGCTGCTTCTGTTCATTTTCTCGCATACATGGGTTGCAGGCTGCCCTTTTACGAGATGAAAAATTCTTCTGATGTCCTCTGTGTGAGGTAACCACTAGTTAAAGGAGATTCAATTATTAAAATATTTGTCTATTTCCTGTGTAGGAAATTCATAAGAATTAAGCCTACATGTTTTCTCCTCTATTGTTTCAATGTATTTTAGATGTCATTTCATAAGTGTGGATCATTTTTAAAACAGTAGACTAAGGTATTTAAGGTCCCATAGTACACATAGTATTGTGCAGCTTTCTGGTAATTACAACTACCTGAACTGAACCAAAATAAAAAAAAAAGAATAAACAAATGGAGGGTAAAAATAGACCTTGATGTAATTCACATAATGAATCATTGGGTCTTATAGTGAAATTGTTATTGCTGCAAAGGGACTTAGAAGATGCACAGTCCAACATCAGCATTTTACATGTGAGGAAACTGATGCTCAGAGATCTTCCATGGCTCATAATGGGCCACAAAAGCAAAATTAGGAAACACAGGATTAGAACTCAGGTTCTTTGACCCCAAGTTCAGTGCTCTTTTCATGAACTCTTTCTGAGAATTGTTTTTTATTGAGAAAAATTCCTCTATTTTACTTATTTGTCACCTAACAGATCAATGAATCAATGAATTCATACAGATAATTCTAGTTTCTTTTGTCTAATTTATGGACTGGCTAATAAATGTCTCTTCATCTGAGACATCCTAGAACAGAAGAAAAAAGCTTCTCTACACTCAGAGACAGAACTGAGTTAAAATCCTGGCTGTCCTCATAAGTTGTCTAACCTTGGCCAAGCCACTGAACTCAGTGGTCCTTATTTTCAATCATCTATTCCATGAGGAGTTCAGGCGGGATAAACTCTAAACTCCTATTTACCTGAAATGCTATCATCTATTCATCAAATAATCTATATGATTATGCTAACATACCACATGTGCCAAAATTGGCAAAGGCAAAATTTGAACCCGACTTCAAATATCCCACCTTTTTTTCCCTCTTTACCATATTGCTTCTCCAAACTACTTTTGTAGCTATGCAATTCATTCTTTCTCATATGCTGACGACATCACAGACCTTTTTTTTCCAGTTGTAAATTGTAGACAAGTGGTATGAATCTCTGAATGATACAAGGCCAGTAAATTGTGCATAAGGATCCCTGAGGGCTGAATGTTGACTTCAAAATCCACATTTTGATATTACCTATGTAATTGTATTTTTATTTATTTTGAAACACATTCCAAATCTTTTTTTAATTTTGTTCAGGCTACTGAGTATGCATGTGGCCTATAAGTGTGTGTGTTGACGTCTCTGATCTCCACTCAGGTTATTTTGAACTCATGATATTTACAATGTTATATAAGACAGATTCACTTAGTCATAACATTATATCCCAAACATTTGAAAGAGATGACTCTTCCTTAAGAAGTTGACAGAACTAAAGCTCTAAAAAAAAAAAAGCATTTGTTGCTCTAAAGGTGATAAACAGAAAAGGCAAATGCCAGTGCCAGTAGAAAGTGTGAATGAAATGTCTACTAATGCAATGAATGACAATATTAGCAAGAATCCTTGCATACAGGGTAGGCTGTGAGCACAGGTTCTTTAATCTGCTTTTGTAAAGGAAAGACAGTGTAGTAGGGGTTAATGATCTTCCTTTAATGAACAGACAGATAAGTACAGCTAAGTAGAAAGAAGTGATTGTTCAAGAAAGAATCAGACAGACAGCCCTTCAACTATCTGAACAGAATAATACAACCAACTCTATACAACACCAGACTGGAAGAGCACCAGTATTTGAGTACATGAGGGGCTCTTTTGTTAAGACTCCCTCAGTACTCAGATTTCCATTCAGGGAATCCAAAGATCCTTCTCATGAGCGAGGCCCCTCCCCCTAGTAAAATCCCAACCTCACAGTATATATAGTTCTCAACTAATAGGCTCAGAGTCTGGAGGTACCACAACATGAGAAACTCATGACTAATCAGCTGGGTATCAAAAGATATGAAAGACTTCCTGCAAAGCAGGCTTGCCCCAAGAGCAAGTTCCTCCCTCATCGGGCTCTCCGTCACTCTGAATGTATCACAGATGTCATTGAAATACCTGTGTACCTTTACATCTGTGTAATGCCATGCACGAGCAGCTTCCCAGAGGACTGCTACTGTGAACAGCTTTTAAGTTTCTGATCACACAGTATAGTGAATGCTTTATTCCATAACAAATCAAAGCAAAACATTCACAGAAAATCAAGGTACACCATTCACAATATTACAACTTATATTCACAAGACCTTATCATTACAATGGTCACATAGTTTTCACCAAAGTGGTCACAATATTTAGAATAAAGAACAATCATCTAAAAGTACAATATGGTCAAAATCTTCCATTTATGGGGGAAAGTCTTAAGTTAACTCAATCAGTATCACAAAATAGTCTCAAAGTACAATAGTCAAAGTCTTCCCCTCACAGGGCACTCTTAAGTTAACTCAATCACTCACTTACTCATCAATTACTAAGTATCATACACAAACCCCCCACCCCTAGGTCACTAGTAAACTACAATTTCATCTTTACTCAGTAAACAGGGAGAGGTCTTCTCATCTTAATTTGGGGCCTGTTCTCAAATTCCCTGAATCCCCTTACATGGTCCTAGATTCTACCATGATTCACCAGACTGTCACCTGCTCCAAATTCCTTGTCTGGCTCTCTGGGTATGTTCTGCTCCACACTGACTTTCACAGAGTCCAGTCCATCTCAAATCCTTCACAATTTCTGCTACCGAGATTTCAAGCCTCAACCAAGCCACAAACAAAGTCTCAGCATCCCAGTCATGCTTCTCCTGGGCCCCTCTGTCACCTGGGTTCCTGAGCTCCTGGGCTGGGTTCCTCGGCTCCTCTGTCACCTGGGTGCTGGCTCTGGGCTCCTGGGTCCCTGGGCTCCTGTTCAGAAGCTCCACCACCACAAGTTCTCAGGAAATTCTGGCTCAGTTCTCCATTCTCCCTTTTGGAGCTGCTCTGCCATCAGATTCTTGCCTGAAGAAATTCTGACTGTGCCTCTCTGGGGCTTTTCTTATATACACAGCATTAGCTACTTCCAGTTTCAGCCAACCCTTTTCTGTTACATCAGCAGGAGGAGACAGGAGTTCATAACTTCTGTTTCCCCAACAGAGGCTTGATCAAGTACTAAGTGCTAAGTACCTGCTACCTTTGCCAACACAAAGGGATCTTCAAATTCAAAATTACGTTACCATTACAACCTGGGAAAATGGCTCCTGTTCCAATGAAAAGGGGCCACATATGGCTACATGGGCCTCTTAATGGATGGGGAAGATCTTCATATTCAACTAACATTACAGTAACAAAAATCAGTACAGGCTCACACAGCTAGGGGGTGTCTGGGACAGAATTTGAACTCTGGTCTTCCATACTCCAAGTATTCCATTCATTATACCATCTAGTTGACTATACATCTATTCATCGTGTTTCAGAACTCTTAAATTGATTTTTCAGAGCAATTAAAACTAAGTTCCTTGGATGCACTGGGATTATAATAATTTCTTGTTGATTTTATTTGACTTGAATGAGCTCTTTAAAGTATATTTTTGTCATTAAATAACATCAAATTGGATTTTTGAGGGCACTAGGTGAGTAATTGGTTCATTGTGGGAACTGAGTGCACCCCACAGCTCCATCTTGTGCCTCGATTCTGGATCCAGCTCACTTCTCTTTCTGCTTAATATGAGTCCAGTATAACTTCTGTCTTGTGAGGAAATGGATTCAATCGTAAGAATTAGGAGAAAACCTCATTGTATTGTTTGAGCAAAGACCTGTGTGAGTGGCAAACTGGACCTCCTCTCCCTGATGCTTAGAGACCTTTAGCTAAAGACTTAGGATATGCTGATCAGAAAACCAGGCAGATTCAAGAATTGATGGAAATTTTCTCAAAATTGTACATTTCAAGCAACAAATGTGTTTTATCTCAAAACTTTCACTATATGGATCAATCAGCTATTATTCCAACTTTTGTGGATTATTTATAGACACCTGGGGGTCTTCAGACACCCCTTTTTCTGATTTCAGGGACTTGTTCCTGTTTACTGTCCTCCTTCCAAATTACAAAGTCCCTAATCTTTGTTTCAATTAGAAATCAGATTATTTGATGATTTATTATTTCCTTTTAATTAATAGGCCTCATATGAATAATTGTTTTTAAAGTATAAAAGCCTGTCTTTTCCTGTATTTGGAGGTCTGGTCCCGCTTTGCAAGGCAATTTGCAGCCACAGTTTAAGAAACCAATATACTTGGATGATTGAACCTTTGTTTCTTCAATCATTTCATCTTTTACCCACCACAATATTTTTTTAAAAAAATTTCTGGTCTTTATTAATTTGTTTGTTTACTTTTAGTTTACAAGATTCAGTTCCACAATTCCTTGAGTTTCCAATTTTCTCTCCTGCCCCCACCATGGCGGCATACCATCAAATATAGGATCTACAAATAATTTCACATTAAACATTAGTCAGTTAATAAAGAAGGATTGTATCAGATGGAATGAACAATGGGGAAGAAGAAACAAGACCAAACAAGTAAAAGACAGAGAGCAGGTAGTTTGCTTCAATCTGCATTCAAACTCTGTTCTTTCTAGTTCTTTCTCTGAATGTAGACATCTCTCTCCATCATGAGTCTTTTGGGGTTAACTTATAATCCTACATTGCTGAGAAGAGTCCAGTCTATCAAAGTTGATCATCACACATACATTGTGTCTGTAATTACATACAAATTTCTCCTGGTTCTGCTCTTCTCACTCAGCATCAGTTCATATAAGCCTCTCTAGGTAAATATGAAGTCCATATGATCCTCATTTCTTATAGCACAATAGTATTCTATTACATTCATATACCACAACTTGTTTAGCCATTCCCCAATTGATGGGAATCCCCTTCATTTCCAATTCTTTGCCACCACAAAAAAAAAAGCTGCTATAAATATTGTTGTACTTATGGGTCTTCCTCCTGCTTCTGTGATCTCTTTGGGAAACAGCCCTAGAAGTGGTATTGCTGGTTCAAATGATATGAAATTACTTATAGCCCTTTGGGCATAATTCCAGATTGCTCTCCAGAATGGTTGAATCAGGGTACAACTCCACCAACAATGCATTAGTGTTCCAATTTGTCCACATACTCTCCAGCATTTTTCATTTTCCTGTTTTGTCATCTTAGCCAATCTGACTGGTGAGATATGGTACCTCAGAGTTATTTCAATTTGCATTTCTCTAATCAATAGTGATTTAGAGCATTTTTTCATATGCGTATAGGTATCTCCACCACAATATTTAATGGAATCCTGAGAAGAATTAGGTAAATCATTCATTATGAATCATAGTCATAAACTTATGACATCAGACTTCAAAGTGTCACTAAGGATTAGAGAAAGAAGAACATACCCATATTAACAAAATGTTTATAGCAGCTCTTTGTGGTGGCAAGTATCTGGAAACTGAGGTGTGTATTCATCAATTGATGAATGGCTGAGCAAATCATGGGGTATAATTGCGATGGACTACTATTGTGCTATAAGAGATGATGAAGTAGATGGTTTTAGAGAAGCCTGGGAAAATTATGTGAGCTGATACAAAAGTAAGTGAATTGAACTTGAAGAACAACTTACATAGTAACAATAAAAATGCAAAGACACATAACTTTGAAAGTTTTAGAAACTTTTATTATTACCATAAGTGGCCATAATTTCAAAGTGTCTATAAGTCAATTTAAAGACTTAAACTACTGGGCCAGCTAGGTGGTGCAGTGAGTAAATCGCTGGCCCTGGAGTCAGGAGGACCCAAGTTCGGTTCCAGCCTCAGACACTTAACACCCACACACCCACATACAAACTAGCTATGTAATCTTGGGCAAGTTACTTAATTCCAATTGTCCTCCAAAAGGCAAAAAACAAAAAATAATTAAACTATGAAATAAAAACAATCACTATAAAATTACTTAGAATTCATGTTTCCTTGTTTTTCATCAAGAATGGCATGTGAATGCCCCTATCTCTCTAGCTACTGGTTTTGGAGCATTTAAGACATCCAGCTTTTGTTGTTATAGTTTTGTTTTGATTTTAGTCCATTCTTGAATTAGTGGGATCTATAGAATGCGAAATGGAAGGCCATGTTTAATGATAGAGATCAATAGACATCTCCACTTTAGCTTCTGTTTTGTTGTTATTGTTTTGATTATCACCTGAGAAGAGGCTTTCTTAATGATTTATCTAAAGTTGTACATTTAGTTAGCAGATGTAGCAGCAGCAGCAGTAGTAGTAGTAATAGTAGTAGTAGTAGTAGTAGTAGTAGTACTACTACTACTACTTGTCATCATCATAGAAGTAGCAGTGCTAGCAGTGACTTTTATTTTTATGCCATATTAAAATTAAAAGTTTTGTGCAAATATCTTCATTATCTTAATACTTCTATAGGTTAGGTTTTATTTTTATTCATCCTTTACAGATGGGGAAACCAAGTCAACCAGATTTGAACTGACTTGTCTAGCATCATACTAGTGAATGAAAAATAATTTAAACTCCTGTTTTCTAATTCCAGGTCCAACTTTTTAACCACTGTGCCACCTAGCTGTGTCTAGAATGGCCACAACAAACAAGACTTCCTGTATCAGCCAGACAAACACTTCGATGATTTTTTTGTATGCCTCCTAAAAGTGATAGGATTTGCAAATCACCCAGTTTAATTTAACTGCTTGATTAACAGCTAAGGTTTAATTGAAAATATAAATAAGCAAAGCTTTCTCTTCCCCAATATGACTTTTCATTGAGTTTAATTCTTTTTATAAAACAAAAACAAAAACATATCTATTCAAGAATGGAGACATTTCCTTTCTTGAACTTCAAATGAATATTTAATTATATATCATATGGAGTAATGATTAAATTAGTCACTCAATAAACCTCAGTAAACAGTTATTTACTGCCTACTATGTGTCAAATACTGTAACAATTCCCAGAGATAAAAATAGAGGCAAAAATACCCAAAGTCCCTGTCCTTAAGGAGCTCACAATTCAATGTATTCAAGCATATGTATCTCTTTATCAAGCTGTCTAAAAGTTTTGACTAACTTCTTCCTAATGTGTATAAGATATCTCCTTGAGAAACTATGGAAAATAATCTCCTTGATAGAAGTGAAATTGCAGTCATGTCATTTATTAATGCTTTTAAATATTTTGTATTATACATCATAGGAAATGAGGAGTATCAATGCAATACAAAAGATTTATTCCAGAATAGGAGTTCATATATTTTTTTTTCAATCATTGGAAAGGGAAAAATTCAAAAGAAAACAAAAAAGCCAAGATATAAATTTTTGACTCCATAGATATACAGGTTAATGTGTGTCTCTAGGGGAAAAAAAACATGCCTAACATTGACCATTTGATGGAGGAAAATGCCTTACTCCTTCTTCCTAAGAACCTATCCACCTATTCTATTCTAAAAGAATTACATCATTTGATTTTGTTATCATTTAGATTTTTTATTTTAATTACCTCCTCCCTTAAATTTTTGTATGAGCAAATTATAGCTAAGGTCATGTGCTTAAGGCCATAACTTCTTCTAATGGCAGTAAGCCCCAACTCATGTCCCTCCGGTTCTGCTGGGGGGTGGTAATCATATGGTGTTTTTGTGTGCCTAGAATGGCTCAGACCTAGGACTGGAACTCAGTGGCTCCACATGTGGAAATGTGAATTTTGTAAACTCATGATTTTCTGTTCACAGCTTCTCCATGGTTGAAGACTCCTCTACAATAAATTTAATGATCACAACATGAAATAGGAAAAAACACAAGCAGAAATCATGTTTTCTATTATATGATTGAGAAGCAGAATTGTGTCATAAAAAGAATTCTGAGTTTAGAAGCAGAGCAATTGGGTTTAAATTCCATCTCAACTGATCATGATTATGGGCTAGTTACCTTCCCCAAGTTGATTACAGATCTGTCATCTCCCTAGCAAAGGGACTGGACTTGTTGATCTTTAAGGACTCTTTGCTTTCTCCATTTATTAGCCTATGGTCTTTTGGTTCTTCAATCTATCTGTGAGCTCAGCAATGTGAATATTCCCTGCAAAGGCACTTGGTTACCCACCTTTGGTGAACATTGGCCACATGCTCCCATAATCCACACAGGCCACACTCAGTTTCATGGGATCCTTGCTTTACTTTTTGTATCACAGAGACAATAGCATAACATATTGTTTGTCTATTTGTTTTTGCCACATGACCTACATTTTTTTCTATTCAAGATCATAGCTGCATGACTCTAGTCCTTGTATCTAACGTATAGAAAGGTATGAGTGTGAGTAGCATAGGTCATTATCTCATATCTATGTTGAGAAGAATGACATCATAGAGAATACAGATGTCTATAAAACCCGCCTTCAAAGTCAAGAGGACCTGTGTTCGATTCCTTTCACTCAAACACTCTGGCTGTGTGATATGGCCAAAATTACTTAACCTCTTACTGCTCTAGGGAAGAATAAAAGTTGCAAAAATGAGGGCAGCCTTCATTCACAAAGTCAGTTTTTTTGATTGGAAATTCCATTAAAGAATGAAATCATGGTTCCAAGATGTACCCTTATCCTTATCCCAGGAAAAGAATTCGATAGCATAAACATATTTATAGCATGCAGAAAAATAATTACATTACAAAAAACCTTATTGCTATTTGATTATTACTGGGCTAGCTAGAGATCATTCATCGTTCATTCTTTTATTGGTCTGAGAGTCAGGAAAAACTGAATTCCAATTTGACCTCATGCACTAGTTGTATGGCCCTTGCCAAGTCATTTAACTGTGTTTGTCTCAATTTCCTCATCTGTAAAATGAGCTGGAGAAGGAAAAGGCAAACCACTTCAGTACCTCGGCCATGAAAACCTCAAATGCGGCCCTGAGGAGGCAGATATTTCTGAAATGACTGCTTAGTCATCACAAAATGTACAAATGGGGACAGCTAGGTGATGTAGTGAATAGACTTCCTGCCCTGGAGTCAGGAGGAGCTTAGTTCAAAGCCAACCTCAGACACTAACAATTTCTAGCTTTGTGACCTTGGGCAAGTCACTTAATCCCAATTGCCTTGCCTCCCCCCTCCAAAAAGAATGAAAAGAAAAAAAAATGTACAGATGTCTATGACTTTGGAAAATGCTATATTAAATACTATCTAGTGAGCATAAAGAACATGAATATTCCTCTCTCTCCCCTTATTTCTCTCAGAGTATTGTGTCCATGTGCGTCAGCAATGTGTGTTCAACTCATTATGCTTTAGGGAAACTAGAATGCAGAGAAATACTTGGAGATATTTTCCTGAAATGTTGAGGGGCTTACAGAAGATTTTTTTTTTTTACCTCAGCATATCAGATCATTAATTTTTTTCCTCTAGAACAAATATTTCCTGTCCTTTTGATTTAAAAAAAAAGAAAAAGAGGAAAGAAAAGCACAAACATACAGGCACCATGAAAAAACACAACCCAAAATATTAGTTGCTCATTTTAAAAATGATACGGCTGTCATGGCAACTCCAGCTCGAAAAGAGGACAGTGGTAAACAGCTGGACCAGATGCAATTGTTCTGTTCACGAAATTTGAAAGTAATTAGATTATGGAGATGTTTTGGCTTCAGTCTTTTTGAGGTGTGTGAAACATTGCTAACAAATGATTGTGCAAATATTAACTTGTTTGTTTTCATGGAGCATTGTTATCTGAATTCATTATCACTATATTGCAATCTTCAATCACAGATGTGCTCCAGAATTGTCTTGATTTTCATCACTTCCCTGATTCATCAAGTTTTCTGAATTCCATTCTATGTTTCCTTGTGGAACCAGATTCTTGGATTTGCTGCTTTGGCTTCAGCAGTTTTTGCCCAAGCAGATTTGAATTGGGTTGTGGGATTGAAGTCACCATCACTGGAAGAGAAATGCAGATGTGAGAGGTCCTTTGGTTCTCATTCTTCACTCAAAGGGAGGTTTTATCTGTTTCTTTCCTTACACTGGGGAAGGCTGAGGGCTTGGGGACCTCCTCAAGATCTCTTGAAGTCAGCTTTCTATCTGGAGATAGAGGCAGCCAGGAACACATTCTCTAGGCTGGGTTGCTGAGAGATGTTTGGGCTAGGGAAATATGTTAGCCTGTGAATCTGTCACTTGCAGAAACAAGCTAGCTCCACTTGCTTCTGTCCCCTGGGAGGTGAAATTGTGTAAATGAGTGTCAGAAAATAGATCTCTCAGTGTGTGTTTTCATTGGGATATTGAGGTTGCCTAGAGAATGTTTTTGTTTGTTAATGGGGCAGAACTATGTACCCTGCTAGGAGAAAGAAAGGAATCTGAATCTGGGGCAAAGGTTAGAATAGGGAAATGACAGTGAAAGATAGTGCTCAGTGATGGACCATCCCAATGCTAATAAAGGCTTGTGATGACATCTGCTGGGTCAAGTATTAGGTCAAGCCCTGGGAAGGAATGGGAAACCGCTGGATTGGGAGCCAGAGCTTCCCAAAGCCAGATACAAGTGATTTAAATAACCTCTTTGTTATTTACTCCTGTAAACTGCTAAGTACCACAGTCTAGGTGACCTGGGATAATTCACATCTGTTATCTGACCCTCCCTTTCCCAAACTGCAAAACAAAGGGGATATTCTGAATGGTCTCTAAGGACCCTAGAAACTTTCAATCCTGGTCCAAGGTAAGTAGCACTACCTTTATAAGTCAAAGAGTCTGGGTTCAAACCCATCTCTGACAAGTATTACTTGTGTGACTTTGGGTAACTCATTTGAAATCTTTTCCCCTGTTTCCTTACAAATAAAATGAGGAAGATGGGCTATTTAGACTAAACAAATCACTTCCAGCTATCAATCTGTGATTTGACAATCTTGTAAGACCAGGCTGAAAAAAACAAACAAACAATACATGGAATATTAAGATAAATGCGAAGCCATGTTCTCCCAAAGGCAGAATCCAGGTAAAGGGTGCTGGTCTGAATATAAAAACACTGTTGTATTATTGCAGGTTTTGCCACTGACTAACTTTTGTAAGGACAGACATCAGACAACCTCTCTGGACCTCAGTTTCCTCATTTGTAAGATGAAAATAATTCCTCTATCTTAAGTTGGATGTATTGCACCTAAAATGACTCATCAGTGGAATTCTATTTTTCTTAGATTGCTAATGGATGGTAAGCTGGGTGGGCAAGAAAATAAACACATGTCGAAAGCAGCTCTGGAAGCTTTGGGGAGCACACTTAGTTACTTCAAGGACAATAAGCTCATCCCACAACAAAGGATTCTTTTTATCACTTCTGTGCTTTGCTATAGCATTTTTTGTTTATTGATGGTTTCATATTTAAGATTATTACACTCACTTAAGAATTGAGTTGCAGGTCACCCAAAGGTCAATGGCAAGGTATATGTTGAATATAAGTGGGATGTAACACATTCTAAAGGAAGAAATATGGAGAAGTAGCCTAGAGGAGAGGGGTCAAACATGCAGCAAAGGGCCATTTTTTTCCAAGATTAAAATGTAATTGGGAAATATTTACAAAATAAAAATATAATACAACATCGATAATGTTAATTTGTGTTTTTTTTCCTAAATCATTATGCAGTCTTCAGGGATCTGATAATATTGGTCAAAGTCAGAGAGATGTTCCACAGAGGTAATAAAGGACTAGTCAAGTGTCTAGGAATAACGTGTGCGCAGTCTATTTGTGCTAATGGCATGCATGTTTGTAGCAGCAAGCACCCCAGCGTCCCCAGGGTGGCTGCCAACACAGGTTCTTAGATCTGCTTTTCTAAAGGAAAGCAACTCAAAATGGCTTAACAATCTTACTTTAATCAATAAAACATATCATTTACCTAGTTCAGGGGGAAAATTCAGCACCCCAAACTTCAGAATATACAGACAGAATCATTTCAAGCAGACAGGACTCCAACTGTCCAACCATTACAACCATACCAAATCACATTTACCAGAGAGGGAAGCATCAACATCTGGGTTTTATGGCTGCCCAGAGACTCATCTGGTGAAATCACACAACAATCCTCAAAGTGAGCCCCAAAACAAAGTCTTACATCAGGGATTATATAGCTTTCTCCTGGGTCAGAGAATGTAACAACCCTCTTGACCCACCACCCCATCACAAAGCACCAAGGTGTGGGCATTACTGAAAAACAAGCCTCCCAACACAGGTTCCAGGTGCACTTAACCTAGGGGGAGGGAAGATCTTAAATATTATACTCATATAAAATGTTATGTAACTCAGAGGAAGTCATAAGAAATAGTCCCATAGGGTAAGAAGGCATGGCTATCGTCTTTGTCAATAAAAAAAAAAGCAACATATCAATGAAATCATGTGAAAATTGTACAGTTCAAATAGGATAATATATTTAATGAACTTGTATAACTTAAATTGCTATTGACAGTTGGAAAACAACAAAATAACAACAAGGTTTAGAAGTTAGACAATTTCCATTTGAATCTCAACTCTATTTGTTATTACCTTTGTCGACTTCGAAAACTCTCTTATCAATACTGGGTCTTAAGTCTCCATCTTTAAAATGTTTCTTTTTAACTAGTTTGCCTCTAAACTTCTTTTCCACTCTAAAGCAATGGTACAGATAGCTTTGATAAATAGATATAGATATACTATTGAAGAAAAAAAGAGTCCACATAATGGTCAGCCATCTGATGCTGAGACTCTTGGAAACACGCAAGGTGACTAGACTCCAAATGAAGCACATGCAATCCAAAACTGGTACCATTTTAAAATCTTCCCTACTTGGTAAGACCACTGAGATCTTGTGCTCCACTGGCAGGTTCACCTTGATGTCATGGTGAAGCATAGTAATAGAACTTAAGAGACAAACTCAAAAATCTTCCCTTGCCTTGTGAAGAACAACCAGTACAAAAATTAGTAAGGACCAACCAACACACATTTACCCCAAGGTGAGTGAGGGGGATACTAGTACAAGGGGTTAGGAAAGGTCTCATATGTAAGGCTTTGTGTAATAAGTACCTAAGACAGGTTTTGAATGTAGTTAGGTTTTCCACGCATCTGAGGTGAAAGAGAAACTACTGCACATATGGGGACCAGACAGGCAAAGGGGAAGCCTCAAGGAACAGTAGTGACGCAAACTCTGGGCAAAGTCTTCCACTGCTGGGCTATTTTCTAAATGAGTGTATTGAAGTTTTGAACAGTTCTAATAGTAAATTTTCTTCATGACAAGCTTGAATCTTCCTCTATGTTATCTCTTCTCTTAGTTCTGTCCTTCACTAATTAGTGGACACGTTCCTTTGAGTACATGGAAGTATCAGAACCCATTAAACCAAATAGTCAGTGGGACACTGAATGGCACACAGTCAGCACTATGTATGTCCTTCCTCAGGTAGAGATTTTGTCACTTAATTGATGCCTGGACTGATGCAAAGAGAACATGTCAACATTTATATGCTTTGTGTGACACAGAGATTGGATACAATTATTCTTATTTATATTTCTGAGATCATTGTGCAATGCATTTGTTTGTTTTTAAGTCATCTAGTGCTAAATAATTGGAGAGATTTTCAATGCTTACTATTTGTTATTGCATCAGTTTCTTCATTAAATAGGAATTCAAGGTAAGGTGGGATAAGAAGTGGCAATGTCATCTTTCTAGTCGATATGGAATGGGGAGGATAGTCATACAAAATTCCTGGCCAACCCATTTTAATGTCTTTTTTTTAAACCATGGAATTTGGGATAGTTTCTTCATCCTCTATCTCTCCCTCCCTTTCTATCTTCACCTCCTTCTACCTCTCTCTTTTTTTCACCCTTGCCTCCATTACCTGCTGTAGCAGCAAGCACCCCAAGCGTCCTCAAGGTTTGCAGCTACCACAGGTTCTTGGATCTGCTTTGTTAAAGGAAAGCAACTCAAAATGGGTTAACAAGCTTACTTTAATCAGTCAGACATATATCATTTACCTTGTTCAGGAGAAAAGGTCAGCACCCTGAACCTCAAAGTATACAGGCATAATTATCAAGACAGAAACATCGAGTAGACAGATTTCCAAACTGTCCAACCATTACATCCATACCCAGTCAACATCTGGGTTTCCACATTCTGGGTTTTTCAAAGCCGGGGGACTCTCAACAACGGCTTCCCAGAATTCAGATCAAATCACAGAACATTTCTCAAAGTGAGTCCCAAAACAAAGCTACACATCAGTGCTTATATAGCCTTCTCCTGGCTCAGAGAATGTAACAACCTTTTTGACCCACTGGCCAATCAAAAAGTATCTTCTGAAAAACAAGCCTCCCTCCCCAGGCTTCTGGTGCACTTTAGCCTAGGGGCAGGGAAGATCTTTAAAATTTACATTCGCATTACACCTGCCTATTTTCTCCAGTTTTCTTTTGATTCCCTTCCTTCACTTATTCTTTTCCTCTATTTCTGTGGCTTCATTCTTCTTCCCCTTCGAAGTATTCTAAAAATCAACAGAACTTTGGCAAATTCTTGACTGAATTGGGAGGTCAAAATGCAAGCACCAGTATGTCTTAGGAGGACAATTTCTTGACCCCCTTATTTTGTACCTTTGTATTCATTTTGTGGTGATTTTCTGTTTACTGAGGACATCTGCAGAGCCTGGGGATTTCTTACCTGCCCCTCCATCTTCCCAGAATGTATCTCACCAGTATTGTACCATTATACAGGGGTATATGGAATTAAGAAAAGATATGGGTAGGTTTATATGATTAAATGGTGAACAAAATGAACAAAACAGCAGAAAAATACACACAATGCCAGGAAGAATCACAATTAATTCTAAGGCAAGCCTCACTGCATTATGGCTTTTAGGGATGATTCATGTGATGTCTCTATGGTTCCTTCCCCCTTTTTCCCTCTTCCTCCTAATGATGATGTTTACCTTAACTTTAATATCTTATAAAAATTTTGGCTTCAATCAGAGCTCCAGATGAATGATGAGGAAATGTGTCTCTCTTTTGTCTTGACAAAGATTCAGGAAGGGTAGTGTCATGGAATTCTGTTTGCTCTGCCCTGAAATAGGAACTCTTACCCAGGAGGCGAGTTATCCTGATTGGCAAGTAAATGAGCACAACTTTGCAAAATTCACCAAATTTAGTCAAGCCTGGAGAAATTTTTTCATATCCCATTGAGCCAGCCACTCTTGCCATCATATTTCCTCTCTGCCCAGCTGCCACACACCTACCAACTACATTTGCTTCTCTAAGAAGTTGTAGCATGCTTAGGGGTCACACCCCAGTAAAACAGTCAGCAAATGGGCTAAACCAGACTGAGGGTAACCAGCAGCCCCCAAACCCATGGATATGTTAAGAGGATGGGTAGCCCAAGCATGTCAAGATTTCTCCTGGTAGAATGGGCAGAAAACAGTTTGTTCCAATAGACTTGGAGGTAGCTGAAGCAGGCACTGTTGAGTGCTCTGAGCATAATGTCACCAAACCTCCTTGAAGATGAAGGATGCACAGTAACAGTGACTAACTATTCCCCACCTACTCAATAATTTATACCCATTGCTCAGGAAACTGCTCTCAATATTTTAATGTAAAAATATTTCCATACCATCCATGTTGCAAAAGAAAACATACAACTACACTAAAACAAGGAAAATAAAATAAGAAATGCATGCTCCACTCTGCACTCAGAGTTCATTCTTTTTTCTAGAGGTGGATAAAAATTTTCACCATGGATCCTCTGGAATTGTCTTGAACCATTTTCTTGATCAGAGTAGTTAAGTCTTCCACAGTGGATCATTGTTATAATATTGCTGCTACTATACTCTCCTGGTTCTGCTCACTTCACGTATTATGTCTTACCAGATTTTTTCCGAAACCATCCTCCTTGTCATTTCTTATAGCACAATTTGTATTCCTTTACAATCATATACCACAATTTCTTTAGCAATTCCCAAATCATGGACATCCCCTTGATTTTCAATTCTTTGACACCCTTACAAAGAGTTTCTGTAAATATTTTTGGAGAATGAGGTCCTATTTCCTTTACAAACAAAAACAACTTTTGGGATACACACCCAGCAGTGGGATCCCTGGAGCAAAGAGTGTGCAGTTTCATAGCTCTTTGGTCATAGCTCCCAGTCATTATCCAGAGCTCCCACCTCCACCAACAGAGCATTACTGTCTCAGGTTTGCCCCAACCCCTCCAGCTTTGTCATTTTCCTTCTCTGTTGTGTTAGCCAACCTGATAGGAAATAGGTAGGATCTCAGAGTTGTTTTAATTGGAATTTCTCTACTCAATAGTGATGTCATCTCTTTATTTCTGGAAAGGGCATATCAACAGCATTCCTTATGATTTTGCTTACTCTGACTCCACTTCCACCATTCCACACACAATTGCCAGAGTCTATACTCCTTCTAGATCATTACTTTCCTTTAAATGTTTTCTCTACAATTTAGAATGTAAACAGGGACAGTCTATTATGATTATTTTCAGTTAGTCTATAGTAAAGAAACTTTTATTAACTGTACACTGAGATCATTGTGCTAAACCTGGGAAGACACACATAAAAAAGAAAAGGGGAGCCTTGCCCTCAAGGAACTTACAAAAAGAAGCTGAACACATGTCAGTGTTAAATAAATACCTACCGTCCATTCATTCCTTCACTGTCAGATTCGCTCACTGCTTTGATGGTTTTTGCCAACAGTTTCATTTTGTTATAATTAGTGGGGCTTCTATGGGGATGTATCCAAAAAACCAAAATGGTCACATCAAAACAGAGTAAATATCATGAAGTTCATAAAGCCTTCTTATGTTTCTCTGAATTTTCCACATCTATACTCTCTGACAAGGCAAACACAATAAAACAACAAAATACTATCACATCTAATCAGGTGATCTGTGTATCCCCTCAATACTCTGTTCATTATGCCTGGCTTTCCATACAAAGTACTGTTCCATAAAACTTCTGTTGCTATTTTGTTTTCCTTGGAACCACAGACTTAATTGGCCTGATGCTAGAACTCCCCCACTGCCATTTTCTTTGGGTTTACAATATGCCAATGCTTGTAACCCATTCATTTCCCTCTAAGCAGTCAATAGAGTAGGAAAGAGTTGGCATAAACCCCTCCCAAGGTAAGAGCTAAGTACACAAGAACAAAAGTGAATGCTGTCCACACTGTTCATTCTTTCTAAAACAGAGGAAGGCAGGATTTACAAATTCAATTCAACAAGCCTCTTAATACTCTGAGCCAAACATGGGCATCTAGCTGTGTCTATACAAGAAAGGACTTACCTTGAAAATCAGATTGACCTGAAATTATTCTGCCCTTGTTGTAAAACCAGTGACATGAAGTAACAATATCTTCCCATTTCTATAGTGTTTGTGTGTACGTAGATGTATACGTGTGCACACATACATGTATACACATATGTATACATATGTGTATATTGTGTGTATGTTCCCAATCCAACCAGGGGTCAAGTTGAATAGCAGGATACAAAAATAATAATAAGGCGTCCCTTCCAATTAAGTCAAAATTGCCTTAAGCCTAACTGATTATTTTAAAGTATATAAACCACCCTCATTTCTTAGTTAACACCAAAAAAGGGGGGCATATTGTCTGCAAACCTCAGGAAAGTGATTAGATAAGAAAAAAGCAGACTCTGATGTTGGACATAATTGGGAAGCATCAAAGAACCACTGCTTCTTCATTGCCTGGACCATGTTAAAAGGGCTCAGAATTTTTGGTTTGGGAGAAGCACCCATCATAGCACTGCACAGAGCCCTAGTTAACCCAAAGTCCTGAGAGTAAAACATGCAATTGTAAAGCCTGAGTTTTTCTGCATAAAGATGAGACGCTATCAACTCGAGGCACATCGTGGAAGTGTTGGCTGCACAGAGAACCTCTCTAGGCTCATTCGTGTTCCCTGCTCATCTGTGTAGAAGACCACGTGGCCTTGCTCAGTACCACATCCTTGTCCCAATAGGCAGCCACCTGCACACTGATTATTGCTCTGTAAAACCAGAGTCAACTCTGCCTGTTTCCTTCCCAAGGCCAATGGTTGTCAGAACAAATGCCAACACACAAAGCCATTGGGGGAAATAGAGCCTATTACCAGCAATGGTAATGATTTAGATTTACAGAGTGCCCTATCATTACACCAAAGGAGCCCAAAACATCTTAAAAAATGAACAGCTAGAAAAAGCCCTACAGAAAGTGGCCCAACATAATAAGCCTGGGCGGACCCACCAGGGAAGGAGACAAAACAAAACAGGACATACTTCTGACTGGAGTCATTAATACTAGGCAGGCTTCATCTCTATTTGCAAATTGAAATGTCGGCCTAACTGGATTCAGTCATGTTCCGGTGGCCTAATGAGCAAGGCTACTGTGATGCCAACGCAGCTCTGCCCAGAGGAGTCTTCAAATACTGCCTTGCACCATCCAACTGGGTCCACTGCTCTGCACAACTAGACTCTGGCAGCCTGGAGAAGGGCTATGCTTCATTGCATTCATGGGCTCAGAGATTTTCCTCCCCAGGGCAAAGAGAAGCTGACATGCTCCTTTTTTTTCTGTTTGAACAAGCTTTTAACCAACCAGAGACTAATATCTATAGTCTTTTTAATATCAAATGTTAAGATAGTGTTGATACCTGCCTGCTGAAATAGCAGGACATAAAATCAACTGGAAATGGTAAGTCCTGCTGGCTGGAGAACCAACGATGCCCAACAAACGCCCTGGTTCACTTTGGATGATTAGCATGAAGAATGACTGGATCCTAATTCAGATATGTCTACATTTCCTTTGAATTTGTTCCCATATTTTAATGTGTTCCTATGACACGGAAAAACTTCTTATATTTATATGATATGCATATATATATATATATATATATATATATGTGATATAGACAAACATCTTGTATTTCTACTTCTTGTGTCCGGGGTACCCTCAAATCCAAATTGCACAATCTCAAAGTTGAATGGGACTTTTGTGACCACCCAGGGAATTTCATACCTGAAAAATAATCCCCTCTACAACACATTATCACAAGTGACCATTTCCCTTGGAATCTTCCAAAGTAGAAGAGGCCCTAGCCACCCAAGGCAGTACATTCTACAGTGGTACTGTGGGAATGCTTCCAGACTTGTTCCTCTTATCCAGACTAAATCTTTTGCTTTTCAGCCACACCTATCGTTCTTTTTCTGCAGTTTGTGGAACATGAGAACACCTTTTGCTATGATAATCTTTTAAATACATGAAGAAAATATCCATTTTAATCTCTTCATCATATGGATTTATCTAGGTATCCTTCTCTTTCCCCCTTGTCCTTTGGATGCTTTCAGTCTTTTCTCAAGTAAGCTCCATACTCTGGTTGTGAATTGATCAGGACAGCAGAAAGAGAAGTCATCATCTCTGCAATCTTGGGGCATCCCTTTCTTTATGTAATGTAAAATTTCATTGGATTTCAAGCAATATTGCAAAGTTGCTAAGTATATGGAGATCACAGACCATTAAAACTCAAGACACTTTTCAACCAAGCTGCTGTATAGCTCAGAGTTTCCCATTCTATGTGTCTGCAACTGATTGTTTTTGAGCTGAAATGAGTTACATTTACTCCTACAAAATTTCATCTTATTCAAGTTGGTTCTACATTTTATACCATTCAAGGTGATTTTTTAATCCCAGTCCTGCTCATCAGCCTGGTAGCTATCTTCCCAGCTGCAAGACATCTGAAAAGCACATCATCGAGTCATTCATCTAATGAACTGACGAAATGTTAAACAGCCAGAGTGAAGCCCAGAAACATCAGGCACTCTACAATAGACTTCCCTCCATGTTGTCACTGAAACTATTCATTCAGCTTGGATCTTTCAATCACTTCCTCTTCCCATAAGCTGGACTATAATCTATTGATTATTTCTCCATATTTTAAAAGATATTTATAAGAGAGTGCAGGTCATTAAGAATCTCAAAATGAAAAGACGGGAGGTGTTTCACTGTCTTTTAAGTGTAAGTCATTAGTGAAACTTTTCTCAACTCAGTGACATAAGAGTGATAGTGAAATGCAGCGTTCTATGTCCCAGTAGTGGGAAGCATGCCTAGTGCTTGTCCTACATAGCCACAATTATGGGGACAGAATCAAGAAAAGGGTTGTCATATGTGTTATTTAAGTACTCAGTGTGGTCCTGCTCTTTAAGCAACTAAATGCGATGCTAGTCAAAGAGAACGAGAGAAATCCCCCAAGGCACATTTGCATGGATATAACATTGATTTTATTCTTATAAAGCTGGCTAAAGTTTACTCTCCATAAAATCCAGAGGCACATATTTTAATTCCCCCAACCCCCACGTCTGCAGCTACAGTTGATGGGAAGAATTTGTGTGTAATTGGCCGATCCAAAGAAATTCCACAATTCTACTTCAGTGCCTACTCGTGCCAGCTATTAAGACAGAAATATAGGATATGAAGGCAAGCATCAAATGAAAGCTTCTCCATATCACCACCAGGTGGCAAAGTGAAGAGAATTCTGCTCTTGGAGTTAGAAGAGTTGAATTCAAATTCCATCTCAAACACTCCCAAGCCCTATGACCTTTGGTCATCTCCTCTGTCTACTTCATTTTCCTCAAGGGTAAAATGGAAATAATAATAGCACCTACATGCCAGGCTGGTTGTGAGGATCAAAGGACATAATGTGTAAAGCACTTAGTACAGTGCCTGGAACCTAACAGATAATAAATGCTTTTCTCCCTTCCTCCCTACATCCTTCCTTTCCTCCTTCCTTCCCTTCATCCTTTCTGGCTCCCTACTTTCCTTCCTTCATTGCCCCAAGATGACATTCTTCTAGTGGGATATACCATATGAACAGATAACTCTATTTAAAGGAAATACAAAATAACATGGAAACTTCAGAAGGAGATCCTCAAAAATTGGGAAGATCAAAAAAAATGTTGTTGGAGGTGGTACTTGTGTAGAAAATTGAAGTTGGCTGGTATAATAAGAGGCACAAGTTAAGAATAACTGAAGGAAAAACAAACAAACAAACAGAAGTGGAGCAGGGAATGTATCTGTAGGCAGCAGAAAACAAGCCAATCTGTCTTGGTTAGAATGGAGAACCTGTGCTAGAGCATAGTATCATATCTGTATGGAAGGATAAACGGGAGTTCATATGGCAGAGAGTGATCATTGATAAGCCAGAGGATCTCCATGGATCTTAGTTTTCTCCTCTGTAAAATTAGGAACAAGGAGCGGATGGCGTCTGTGATCTCTTCCATCTCCATACCTATGAGTTCATAAACACTGGAGGTTCTATGTTATACCAGAGGAAATAGGGAGCTATTGAAGCTTCTTGAAGAGAGAAATAAGTGGAAACTTAGTGAAAGATAGGCTGGTTTTTATTTCAGATAACCATGGACAATCTCTTTTGATGTATTTCTACTTTCTCAAACTGATAGAAATCAAACAACCAATTCAAAAGTGATTTATTAAATATATTCTGTTTCAAAATATTATTTTAGTGCTAGATGTAGAAACAGATTAAACAATCACCACAAGTAAAACAATGACTTGTATCAAAGAGGTTACATTTTGCTGAGTGAGACAAGGGGAGGAGGAGAGCAAAAGCATTTATCTAGCTGTCTGTACTTGACAAACACTTTGTTCAGTTCCTTTTTCTAAATATCTCATTTGATTCTCACAACATCACTAGGTGGTAGTTGCTGTTAATATACCTATTTTACAGTTGAGGAAAGTGAGGCAAACACAGCTCAAGTGATTTCCCCAGGGTTACATATCTATTAATTGGCTGAGGCCAGATTTGAACCCAGTCTTTCTGATTCTAGACTCCAGTGTGTTCTTTCTACTGCATCTGCAGAAACAAAATGAATACAAAATAAGCATGTGATAGGAAGAGAAGGTACTGGTGGGAATTGTGGGTGAGAGGATTTGGGAGTGATAAAATAGAATTTGTGTAGAAGATGGGGCTGGAGATAGAGCTTAAAGAAGAGAAAAATGATGTAAATTGGAAGTGAGAAAGCAGTGACATGTAGGGAAATATAAATATGGGAGGGAATATAAAGAGCCATGTTGGAGTGATCAGTGGGGGTGACTTCAGAAGAACTTTAAAAGACAAACAGAGGAGTTTCTGCTCTATCCTTGAGAAAACCAGCTTGCCACCACTGTTTCCCATTGACATGATTATATATGTGGTTATGGAAAATCATTTGAACACTTCCCTGGCATGGAATAGGGATAGAATAGAGAAAATGAAACAAAGTAAGATGACATTACAATGATGGCCACTGTAGTTGATAAGAATTGAACGAGGATGTTCATTGTAATGGCTAAGAGAAGGAGTTAGTTTGTGAGATCTGGAGGTGGATATGTCAGTCTATGGCATTTGTGAAACAAGTAAGAGTGAGTCATTGATTATCACAAGCTTAGGATTTTAGGAATCTGAAAAAAGAATTGGGGATTCTTCTAAATGTACTTGTTTTTACATGCTGGAGTTCAGCAAAGATTAAGGTTGAAACTGGTTAAGATGGACACATTTGCTCACACATCTTAGAAGGGATCTAAGGCTTCCAATAGTATATGGAAATATAGAGAAGAAAATGAACTTACCACAGGAAATAGATTGACTATCTAACTTTATTTCCAAGGTATTCATCTATATGACACCAGTATGAATCTTGAAAAAGTAACTGATCACCATAAAGGATCGCAATAAAGGTCCCTTCTGCAGGGATTCCTGTACTGAAAGGGGGTGGGGGATTGTCAAGCAGTCAAAACCACATGTCTCCTGCCTTCTATCCCTCTACACCTTCCACAAATCGTAATTTTTCTCATTTCTAACTCCTCATCTTTTCATGCGTATGGTATTTTCTCTCTATTCATACTGTCAATATTTTGTGCAGCCCTTCATTTCATTTGTTGACTATTTTAAAAGCATTCTGGTTGGCCATAATGACTCCAAGAAAATAAAGGGAATGTAAATGGAGGAAGATATTGCTGAGTGAAATGCAAAGTTAAAGTCCAGAAGTAGAAATGGTAAATAGTGGTGGCCAGGTGGTGCAGTGAGTAAGAGTGCCGGCCCCAGCATCCTGGGAGACCCGGGATCTGTTCCATCCTCAGATACTTGGCACCCACACAAAGTAACTGGCCATGTAACCTTGAGCAAGTTACTTAACCCTAATTGCTTTAAAAAATGGTAAACAAGGAGTGTTATGAATACAAGGCAGACACCCCACATGCTGTGTGAGATTAGGTCTTGGAAAGAATGGCCATGGATCCAGTATTGTTATTCTTTCTTATCTATTTTTCCCCATTATTTACCTTCATATTCTAAATATTTTCCCCATCCCAATGAATTTTGTGATTTTTATCTATGACCTATGCTGTTGGTAGTTTTGTCCTTTAATTATATTGACAGAACCTAACCATGATCACTAAATATCTGTTTACTTAATAGAGTTTTAAATTATTTCTAGGGAGCACATTGTAATTTAATCAATTAAAGTACTGAAAGGGTTTTGGTATGATGACCAATGAAAAGTGTATGCATTTTGCAGTCACTTCAAATGGGATTCCTTTTTTTTTAAATAATTTCATCTTTGATTTTATTTTCATACTGTAGAAATATGGATATATACTTTTGTGTATTTTGTAGTCTGTAAATTTTCTGAAGGTATTCATTTATGCTATTAGCTTCTTTGCTATTTCTCTAAGATTTTCTAAGTAAACAATTGGCAAAAAAGAAAATGAGGATCCCTTTCCATATCTTAATTTCAGTTTCCTGCTTTTCCTTCATTGTTCTTACTAGCATGTAGAGAATTGTTGATATATATTAGAGAGAAGAGATCTTTTTCCTTTTTTTATTTTTAAAAATTTATTTATTTCCTTTTAGTTTACAACATTCAGTTCCACAAACCTTTGAGTTTCGAATTTTCTCCCCCATGGTAGCAGGGAATCAAATATAGGTTCTACAAATACCTTCACAATGAAAATTAGTGAAGTTGTAAAGAAAGATTATAACCAATGGAGTGAAAAATGAGAAAGAAGAAATAAAAGAAAAAAGAGAGCAAGTTGTTTGTTTCAATATGCATGCACAATTCGTTTCTATCTATATATGATATTTTTATTTTAAATCCTATAATTGCTACATAAAATTTTTGTATATGTCTATTATATATAAAATTTGATTTTGAGTTTAAATAAATAATGATTTAAGAAATCCGTGAGAGATTCATTTATACACACATATGAATACATACATATATTAACATTAATAAATGTGATATTTTATTGAAGACTTTTTCTAATCTCTCTTGAGGTAATATCTTTGGGTTTTTCTTAATGTAATTAATAATGTTGTTTCTTTTGCCAAAATTGAAGAATCCTTTCATTTTTGTTATAAATGCAACATGATTATAAATAACGACTTCTTGGATAACTTACCCAAGTCACATTTGCCATATTTTATTTAAATTTTGAATGAAAAAACATTAATGATACTGGTCTAAAATTTATGTTCTTTGTTTAAAACTTCCGTGGTTTAAACATTAGGATTATATTTTCTCATTAAAACAATTTAATAAAATATTACCTTCTCAACTTTTGAAAATGATATGGGACACTGGCATTTTTTTTTCTTCAAGATTATAATAGAATTCTAAAAATCAAAGAGCTGAAAACTTCTTTTCCCTAAAACCCTCCCCTACATCTGGGTCTTTCATTTATGGACATTTCTATTTCCTTTTCTGAAAATGGGTAATTTAATATCCCTGGTGTTCTGTTAGGACAATAGTTTTCATTTTTTTATTTATTTAAATGTTTGGGGGAGTTTTTTGGAGGGGAGAATGCAGGGTAACTGTGGTTAAGTGACTTGCCCAAGGTCACATGGCTAGTAAATGCTAAGTGTCTGAGGCCAAATTTGAACTCAGGTCCTCCAGACTCCAGGGCCTGTACTGTATTCGCTGCACCACCTAGCCACCCATCCTAGGTGTTTTTTAAAAGGAAATCTTCCATGCCTCTTTTGGTTTCAGTTTTGTCAGGATATAGCTGAATAGAATTAAAAGTTCTGTTTATTTCTTCTGATTTTGTTATGATATTACCTTACTTATCTGTTATTTTTGTTAACTTGATTTTCTATTCTTTTGATTTGTAAGGATAGGGTTTTCAAAAGGAACCACTTAATTTTCAGTATAATCCTGTGTTTGCTTTTACTTTAATTGTTGTACATCAAATTTAAAGAATGAAGCAAAGTTTTTTTTTTTAACAATTTCCTTTTCCCTGTTGTTGATGTCCCCTTCCTTTTGGAAACACAATTTCATTCCTGGAGGGCTGCTTTAGTGGCCTCCTACAGATTTTCTTAAGTTGTTTCATTGGCATCAGTGTCTTTTACATAAGTATTTTTTTTTTGTCATTTGTTCTTTGATTCACTTTTCTGTGAGGTTTCATTGATAAGTCTCCATTCACATCTTTGTATTTTGTTTGTGCTTGCTGACCTCAGGATTTTTAAATTGTGTTTTACCTAACAAAAGATTTTGGGCTGAGAACCGGAATGGCAGAATAAGCAGTAAAACCCTGTAGCTCTCTCATATTCACCTCCAAACAAACCTGAAATAGCATCACAGAAAAAATCCTAGAGTACTGGAGAGAGGGGAAAGATGGGGCAGAGTGGTCTTCCAGTCCAGGAGACTGGGAGAATTGACAAGAAAGGTCCATTGCTCTTGAATAAAAGGTGAGGTAATTCCAGGATAGGAGGCATCTGAGCAAAGCAGCAGCAAACCCCACTTTACCAAACCTGTGGGAGATCCTGAGCCCAATGAGGTGAAGCAGTCAAATAGCAGCACCAGGATCCCCCAAACCAAAGATGTGCCTAAGCAGATTCCAGCTCCAAGAACTAACACACGTTTCAGCACAACCCCAGGCAGGCAGGTGTCCTCCGGCTGCAAGACCTCCATGTACATTCCCTCAGCCCAGGTCAGATGGGCTCATTCACAGTCCAGACATCCATAGGTTTCAGTGTATCCCCAGGGAAACACAAAAAACCCCATCATTTCTCAACACACGCTAGACACCACTACTTGGATCCCAGCTAAGCACCAGGTGAGCTGCCATACCCCTATAGCCTCCAGCAGCACAGCCACTACCCCCCCCCAAGCCCATCACCTCTACACAACACCAGACAGGAGGGGACCCCATGGACTTCAGGGCAACATCAATGCAGCAGCAGGCAAACAGCTAGGATCTTCAGCCATTGATACAAGAAACCTGGGACAGAACTCCTTCTACTCTGTGAAGAGAGATCAAACTTAAAGGGGGGGGGGGGAAGCAAAATAATAATAACAACAACAATAAAGAATCTGACAAGAGAAATTATTATGGTGGCAAGGAAAGCCAAGAAACAAACTCAGAAGAAGAAAAAATATATCAAAACATCGATGGGCAAAACCCCCCAAGAAGGGGGAAGTGGTCTCCAGCCCAGAAAGAACTCACGGAAGATCTCAAGAAGTACTACAAGACAAGACGAATCGGTACGTTTCACGAAGACTTGGACAAGTTATACAAAATGAGCATGACCAGGAACATCCAGTACATCCCATCAGCAATATCCTGTGATGGTCAAGTATGAGTGACTCAGCTATTCTCCAACACTCAGTGATCCAACGCAGGTATAAGGGACCCACAAAGGAAAATGCTGTCGATTACCAGATAATGAACTGATGGACTCTGCAAGCAGATTGAAGCATATTTTTTTCGCTTTCTTTATTCTATCTTGTGCTTCTTTTCTCCTTTTGATCTATTTCTTCTTCCATAAAGGTGATAAATATCGAAATTTGTTTTACATGATAGTATTTTATAAACTGTATCAAACTGCCTAACATTTTCAGAATAGGGGAGGGGAGGGAAGAATGGGGTGGAGAAAAATGTGAAACGTAAAATCTTGTAGAAATGAATGCTAAAACTTTTCTTCATATATAATTGTGGGAAAAATAAAATACTACTTAAAGAAAAAATATAAGATTTTGATATTTCTTTCTTGTTTACATAAAATTGTAAATTTTAATGCCCTAATTTGTAGTCAATTTTTAAAAAAAATTTACATATAATTCTTAGAAAAAATACACACAGACACATATATATTATTCAGTGGTCTCATTCAAAATATAACATAATTTTTTAACTTTAATTTCTTAAGCATTTTTTTATTCTGCGTCTTTCTTTTTTTATATTTTGTTTTAATTTGTCCAACTCATATTAAGTAAAATTAAATTCCTCTAGACTTTTCTGTACTACTATTGATATTTACAAACAATTCAGTCATTTTTTCTTTCACGACTTTAGGCAATATAACATTTGGGGATATTATTTCAATGTTGATATAGATTTGTAGTCTATGGTTCCTTTTAACATAATAATTAGAATATATTATATATTTCTCTCTTTCCCATGCTTCCCCTCTCCCCTTTTATGAATTATCTTGTTTGCAGTTTAGAGCCTCAGAATAATTTAATTCCCATGTTGTTGGGTTGTAAAATATGCTTTTCGTGGTCACACATATAGAATTTCTTATAGGATTTTCTACATTATTTGGATATTTTTCCATGCTTCTTCTCTTCAAGTTATAATATTTATTTCCATTGATTCATCTGCTTTTGCTCTAGACCTGTAACTTTTTTCTTCTTGAAATCTTTATTATTGTGGTGACAAGGAAAGTCAAGAGACAAACTCAGAAGTGGTTTGCTCTGTTTACCTCAGTTTTCTCAGATGCAAAATGTTCACAATTGTACCTGAGGCTGGGGCTGCTGGGAGGGTCAGGTGACATGATATATAGGATCAGCGACTGCCAAATGATATGAATTTTGTGTTACTTTCTTGTAGTCTTCTCCTTTTAATATTGAGTCCTTATATAGCCAATACAATACCTATAGCAACTGTTATAAATATGTATGCATATTTGCAGGATAAATTGGAAATTATAAATAACTCTCTTCCTCAAAGGCAAGACTAAAATATTTATTCAGATACCAGGAAGTCAACTCTGCAATGATAACAAAGAAGTTTGTATACATCACCAATCCAGGGAGTGCCACCATCGCCAAGCCTTTTCTCTGTTAGGCCTCCGCACAAACAAATGTGCCTAGGAAAATTCCTCTTTGACTCACCCTAGCTGCTCTGTCTCACCTTTGCCCCCTCTCTCTTCCTGCTCCCTCCATTTGGCAGCTCCTCCCACCCTGGGTTTCATGTGTGACTTAGATTCTTTCACAGTAGTCAGCTGTGCCCAAGCTCAAAGCAGGTCACATAGGCCTATTAATGGGCAGGGAAGATCACACGATTTCATTACTATTACAGCCCTCCTCCTTTGAAACCTAGGAGGTCCTTTTCAAAAGTGACTTCTTCACCAGTCTCGGCTCTTGTCGCAGGTAATTTCCCAGGTGACAGCAGATGTCTGCTGGATTCTAGTCCCTTTTCCTTCGGCCTCACTTCAGCCACTCATGTACTCCCATGCCTCTTTTCCCTCCATCATTTATGCTTCTATTTGTTTAAGTCAGCATTTAACTCTTTATGTGTAGAGGTTTAGGGTGGGGTTGGTATAACAGACAGAAACTATAGTGTTGGATTTCACTACTTTAGGGCCTCTGCAGGCAGAGGGAAGCCCATTGTCTCTTACATCCTCACCTCCCGTCATGCAGCTGAATATTGGATGGTCTCTCCTTCTTTCAGTGGAATGACTGGAAATGGGGAAAGCAGCATTCTGACCATGTCACAACAATGTAATGAAGTTGACTGGCTCCCTATTTGTTCAAGGGTAGGCTATAATGTCCAGTTTGCCTTGTAAAGCTTTTCTCCCTGCTGTCTTTCTGCATCTTCAGTATTCTAGAAGTCCCCTCCCTTGTGTACTCCGCAATCTAGAAGATGCCCCCCCATTTACTCCTCCTCTCACAAGGGGGAGCATTCTATATGCTTGGTCATTTTCATTCCTTTCCCCTCATGCTTGGAATTCTCTCCTGCTCATCTTCTCATCTTGCCTAGATGCTCGTTACTCGCCGAGACTCTTTAAAGTTTAAGAAAACTATTGTTTTCTCACTGAACCCTCACAACACTAAAACTTGGGCAATTCAGGTAATATTTTTCCATGTAATCAATGAGGGAACAGTCTGAGATAGGTTCACAAAAAATGACTGGTCACACAGCTTACAAGCATCTTGGGTGGAATTCAAAACACAGTCATCAACAAAGATTTATTACATACTAACTATGTGCCAGATACTACATCAGGTTCTGAGCTGACCTCAATCAGGCTCTTCCAAATGGGGCTGAAAACAGGCTGTGACCCTCTAACACATAAAGCAGACTGGCCAGCCGATCGTCCCTTTGGGTCCCTATGACACTTTCAGGCCTGTTTATATGGACATCAGTGTCCCTAAAAAAACACTGATTGGAGTTTTCATAGACACCGAAGAATGTCCAGAAAAAGCAACTCTCTGGCTTTTGGTACTTCAAGCTCTATAAAGCTGCCACTCACTGTACTTACCGCTTTTCAGTGTACCTGCTTATCTCTTTCTGGGATGGAGTTACTACAGAAAAGATGAAATAGGGTCGTAAAATCAATGTTTGTCCAGACTTGCCCATTAGGGTTTGAGTAATATAATACAGTGTCTCCAACAAGATGGGGAGAGCACAGGAAGTCTCTGCTGATGAAGGGAAATTGTGGGGTAGAAATGTTGCCTGCCTGGGTCCTCCTCATATTAGTGCTCACCAACAGGGGATGACAGTTTCAGGGACCAAGCCCTGCCTTCCTGATGCTGGAATATTGCCTTCTCCACTGTCTCCAACATAAAGTGTCTAATTTGGGAGGAACATATATTGTCTGGTTTTCTAATGTATCCATCTGTTATGAGAGACTTATGCATACAACTCTTCAATAGCCACTGAACTGGTGACAGGAGATATTGTAGTAAGTAGCAATTCTACCAAATTTTCCAGTTGACTGAGCTCTAGGCTTCATGGCCAGCATGTAAGAGAGCCTTGAGGCAAGGGGAAAAGAAGATCTTTATCTATCCAGGTGCATAAGTAGTGCCCATGGGTCTGACCAAGTTCTGTGCTCTGGAAGCACAGAACTGGAAAATCAGAAGCTCTCCATTTTGGTGTCTGAACAGAGCAAATAACTGTGATGTCTCCCATTTCTTAGAGTTGTTTGTAATTCCTAACAATACCCACAAGAGAAAAAAAATCAGATTGGGACCATTTAAAGAACAGCAAGAGGTAGAAACAGGACTTCTGTGGGGCTCCAGCTTCCACCTCTTCCAATTCATGTGACTCTGAACAAACTCTGGAGCTACAGAACCCACAAAATGACAAAAAGAATCTAAACTCTCACTGAGGACAACCTGGCAGGCCAGCAGGAATTGGCCAGTGCAGCGCTCTGGCAGCCCAGCCCAGCCTTGCAGGAGCCCAAGGTTTTAGTCTCAGGGCTGCCACAACCAGCCACTGGCTGGAAGGACTTCAGATCAACAGCAGCTGTGGTGGTTTCCAGAATTATCAACACATAGATGCTAAGGAAAAATTGAGAGGTCAGTGCAGTTTGGACTTTGGTTTCCAGCAGTTCAGGAGTGCATTCTGGCCTTTATCCCCTGCAGGGAGAAGCTGCTGAGGTGCTAGGGCCATACAGCTCCTGTACATGGCAGCTTCACCTCCTGGCTTACAGATTGTAGGTGGACCAAGTAACCAATGTGAGGATTAATTGTTCTTGTTTTAGCCTGCTTGGATATGGATTGCAATCTAGGGTGGAGGTCCTGGGGTGCATGACCAGGTGCCAGAGAATGTGGAGGCTTCAAAGAAGGCACACGACCAACAGCTTTGGAAGCTGAGAAAGCCCCAGCAATAGGGACAAAACTCTCCTGTCTGGTAATAGAGTCCTAGTGTGGCAAAAAGCTCAAAAGTCAAGTAATTGAGTGGCAACATGAGCAAGCAAAGGAAGCAAAGCAATTCAAATTTACACTCTTATTTTGGGGACAAAAAGGATCAAAGAATGGAACAAGAGGAAGGTACCTAAGTCAAAACTCCTGCACCAAAAGCTTTCAAGAAAAATACAAGCTGGGGGCGGAGCCAAGATGGCAGAGTAGAAGCACGACCCTCCCTCGGCTCCTGCTTCCACCCTCCCCAATCCATGTAAAAAGGGGACTCTAAACAAACTTTGGAGATGCAGAACCCACAAAATGACACAGAGAAGCTAACCTCCCGCTGAGAACAGCCTGGCAGGCCATCAGGAATCGGCCAGCGCAACGCTCTGGCAGCCGAGCCCAGCACCACACCGAGGCTTTAGCCCCAGGGCAGGCCTGACCAGCCACCTGCCAGAGGGACTCCAGATCAGCAGCAGCTGTGGCCATTTCCAGATTTATCAATACATAGATGTGAAGGACAAGGTGAGAGGCCAGTGCAGTCTGGACTTTGGGACCCAGTAAGTGGGAGTGCATGGCTTTCATCCCCGGGGCGAGAAACCGCTGAGACACCAGCACAGCCTGCCAACGCCACGTGGCGTCTTCAGCTCCTGGCCTGCAGAGTGTAGGGGGACCAAGCACCAGTCTGAAGGGTCATCTCTCTTGCTTTAACCTGCTTGGATCTGGATTGCAGTCTAGGGTGGAGGTCCTGGGGTGTGTGTCCAGCTTGCCAGAGCATGTGGAGACCTCAGAGAGGGCACCCATCTAATACCTCCGGCAGCTGAGAAAACCCCAGCGTTTGGGACGAAAACTCCCCTGTCTGGTGGCAGTGTCCTACTGTGGCAAAAAGCCCAAAAGTCAAATCATTGAGTGGCAAAATGAGCAGGCAAATGAAACAAAACAGACCGAAGATTCCAACATTACACTCCTATTTTGGGGATAAGAAGGAGCAAGGCATGGAACAGGAGGAAATCAGTGAAGTCAGAACTCCTACACCAAAAGCTTCAAAGGAAAATAAAAGCTGGTTACAAGCCATAAAGGACCTTAAGAAGCAGATAAGAGAAGTGGAGGAAAAATTGAGAAGAGAAATGAGAACAATGCAAGAAAATTATGAAATGAGAGTCAACAGCCTGACTGAAGAAAATAATACCTTAAAAAACAGACTGACTCAAATGGCAAAGGAGGCTCAAAAAGGCAATGAGGAGAAGGATGCCTTAAAAAGTCGAATTTTCCAGATGGAAAAAGAATCTCAAAAGCTCACTGAGGAGAATCATTGCTTCAGAATTAGATTGGAGCAAATGGAAGCTAATGACTTTATGAGAAATCAAGATGCTGTTAAACAGATCCAAACAAATGAAAG
>NW_027185852.1:2555195-2561839 GCF_028583685.1 Petaurus breviceps papuanus | reverse complement strand
GAAAGCATCCTCCAGGAAGTTCTCAAAGAAAACTGCCCTGATGTTTTGGAACGAGAGGGCAAAATAGAGGTTGAAAGAATCCACCGATCACCTCCTGAAAAAGATGTCAAAAAGAAAACTCCTAGGAATATTATAGCCAGGTTCCAGAATTCCCAGATTAAGGAGAGAATATTACAAGCAGCCAGGAAGAAACAATTTGAATATTGTGGAAACACAATTAGGATAACCCAAGATCTGGTAGCTTCTACACTGAGGGATCGAAGGGCCTGGAATGTGATATTCCGGAGGTCAAGGGAGCTGGGATTAAAACCAAGAGTCACCTACCCAGCAAAATTGAGTATCATGTTTCAAGGGAAAATATAGTCATTCAGTGGAATACAGGACTTTCAAGCATTCTTGCTGAAAAAACCAGAGTTGAATAGAAAATTTGACATTCAGATACAAGAAGCAAGAGAAACATGAGAAGGTAAACAGGGAAAAGAAATCATAAGGAACTTATCAAAGTTGAAGAATTTTTTTTAAAGCAATTGGGGTTGAGTGGCTTGCTCGGGGTTGCATGGCCAGTTGTTTTTTCTGGGTGTGGTGCTGAGTGTCCGGATTTGATCTGGGTAGTCCCGGCACTGGGGCCGGTGCTCTTGCTCGCTGAGCCACCTGGCCAAAGTTGAACTATTAACATTCCTACATGGAAAAACAATCATTGTAACTTATGAAACTTTTCTCAGTAGTTGAAGGGATTAGAAATATATATATATATATATGTCTTTATATGAGGGTATGCGGGCATATGAATACATATGTGTATGTGTGTATATACGTTTACAGGTATACATAGATAGAGGGCACGGGACCAATTTAACAGGAAGGGATGATACTTAAAAGGTGAAATTAAGAGGTGAGAGGAATATAATGAGAGGAGATGGAGAGAGACAGAGTGGGGCAAACTATCTCATACAGAAAAGGCAAGGGACAATGGTTACAATGGAGGGGAAGAATAGAAAGGCAAAAGGGAATGGGTCAACCTTATTCCTATGGAATCTGGCTTGAGGAGGGAGTGAAATACACACTAAATAGGGGATCTCACCCTCCAGGAGAATGGGGGGGAAGGGGATGTGAGGGGGGATGATGGAAGGGAGGGCAGGCTGGGGGGGAGGGAAGTTGGAAGCACCCACTTGTGAAAAGGGACAGGATCAAAATAGAGTATAGAACAAGTGGGAGGTGGGATAGGAGGGAGGGAAATATAGTCAGTCTTTTACAATACATCTACTATGTAATTGTTTTGCATTAGCCACACATGTACAACCTATACTGAACTGCTTGTCTCCCCAGTGGGGGTGGGTGGCAGGGGGGGAAGGGAATGAATCTGGAATTGAAAGTTTTAAAAATCAAATATTCAAATATATATATATATAATAAGAAAAAAAATAAGAAAAATACAAGCTGGCAATAATTCATAGAGGACCTTAAGAAGGATTTTGAAAACCAAATAAGAGAAGTGGAGGAAAAATTGGGAAGAAAAATGAAAACAATGCAAGAAAATTTTGGAAGGAGATGCAACAACCTGAATGAAGAAAATAACACCTCAAAAATAGACTAACTCGATTGGCAAAAGAGGCTCAAAAAGCCAATGAGGAGAAGAATGCCTTAAAAAGCAAAAGTTGCCAGATGGAAAGAGAATCTCAAAAGCTCACTGAGGAGAATCATTGCTTCAGAATTAGATAGGAGCAAATGGAAGCTAGTGACTTTATGATAAATCAAGATGTTGTTAAACAGATCCAAACAAATGAAAAAAAATAGAAGGCAATGTGAAATATCTCATTGGAAAAACATCACTGACCTGTAAAATACATCCAGGACTCATAAAATAAAGATTGTTGGACTACCTGAAAGAAATGATCAAAAAAAGAACCTAAAAATCATTCTTCAAGAAATTCTCAAGGAAAAATGCCCTGGTGTTTTAGAACACGATGGCAAAATACAGGTTGAAAGGATCTACCAGTCACCTCTTGAAAAAGATCACAAAAAGAAAACTCCTAGGAATATTATAGTCAGGTTCTGGAATTCCCAGATCAAGGAGAAAATATTACAAGCAGGCAGGAAGAAACAATTTGAACTTTGTGGGAACACAATCAGGATAACACAGGACCTGGAAGCTTTTACACTGAAGGATTGAAGGGGTAGAATTATGATATTCCAGAGGTTAAAGGAACTGGGATTCAAACCAAGAATCACCTACCCAGCAAAACTGAATATCATGTTTGAGGGGAACATAGGGTCATTCAATGGAATAGAGGACTTTCAAGCATTTTTGAAAACAAAAGCAGAGTTGAATAGAAAATTTGACATTCAGATACAAGAAGCAAGAGAAGCATGAGAAGGTAAACAGGGAAAAGGAATCATAAGGAACTTATCAAAGTTGAACTATTAACATTCCTACATGGAAAAACTACAATTGTACCTTATGGAACTTTTCTCAGCATGAGAATAGTTGAAGGGAATAGAAATGTGTACATATATATGTATGTATGTATATGGGTGTTTATGTATACATACACATATATGTGTCTATATAGGAAAATATATGGGTATATGAATGCATATGTGAATGTGTATATATGTGTACAGGTATATATAGATAGAGGGCACAGGACCAATTTAACAGGAAGGGATGATACTTAAAAGGTGAATTTAACAGGTGAGAGAGGAAAAGAAATGAAAGGAGATGGGGAGAGACAGAATGGGGTAAACTACGTCATATAGAGGTGGCAAGGGAAAATGGTTACAATGGAGGGGAAAAACAGGAAGGGAAAAGGGAATGGGTCAACCTTATTCTCATTGAATTTGGCTTAGGGAGGGAATGACATACACACTCAATAGGGTATCTCAAGCTACAGGAGAGTGGGGGGAGGGGATGAGATGGGGAATGATGGGAGGGAGGGTATGCTGGAGCGGAGGGAAGTTGGAAGCACTCACTTTTGAAAAGGGACACGATCAAAGTAGAGAATAGAACAAGTGGGAGGTGGGATAGGAGGGAGGGAAATATATCCTGTCTTTTACAATATATCTACTATGGAAATATTTTGCATAGCTACACATGTACAAACTATATTGAATTGCTTATCTTCCCAGTAAGAGTGGCTGAAAAGGGAGGAAGGGAATGAATCTGAAATTCAAAGTTTTAAAAGATGTTTGAAAAACATATATACATATATACATGCATATATATATACATATACATACATACATACTACTATTAATATTATTTTACATGTAACTGGGAAATAATATATACAGGCACTGAGTCATAGAGATCCACCATGCCAAACTGGAAAGTTAGAGGGGGTATGGGAGAGGATTTGGGAGAGAGCAGATTGGAGGAAAGGGTATCCAATGGGATTGCCATTTTGGGGTGGTAGGTTGGGGAAAAACAGGGAGAAAATTTGTAACTCAAAATCTTGCAGAAATGAATGATGTAAACTAGAAGTTAATAAAGTATTTGATAAGATGAAAAAAAATAAAACAAATAAAAAGAATGGCAAGAGTTTAGGGAATGTCTCCAGGGCCAACTTGGAAATTTGCCTGGCGATACCAAGTTGTTTTGGACATCTGACCCCTCCACCCCCAACTAAGCACAAAACAACTGTTCCCAGATGAAATGGTCATCAGCCCTCCCCTAGCTGGCCAAACAGAAGTTTCCCAGGGAAGGGTGAGAGGATTGCCCCTAGTGATGAACAGGTGCATCATTATGCAACTGCCAGACATCTGACCACCCAGCAGCCATATCTATGAGATATCATTGTTCCCCTGGAAAGGAGATGGCTTCCTTTTTCCAATGGTTTATTGAATCTTTTCTCTGGAAAGATTTACTTGATGAAAACAAAATAGACTGTTTTGGACACAGCCCTGACTAATCCTCTCTGGTCCTTACTTATCTTCAAGGCTCTTGCCTTTTCAGAGAGTGCAATACACCTTGGAGAAATACCTCAGGTTTCCCTCTACCATCAGACTTATTTTTCCTTTGGGATGGTTTAGGGAATGCCTTCCTAGAAATGGCTGGAGGGATTAAGGGTGTGTGTGTGGGGGGGGAGGGTCACTGTCATTCTTTAATGACAGTGTATTTACCTGGAAGAAAGGAGATCCCTTAGTTTTCTTGGTAGTGATTCTGAGTCACTGCATCAGGGAAGGGAGAGTTCTTATTTAGCTGCTGTAGAAGAATGGGGGAGCCTTTCAGAGGTCTCCAAGAGGAGAAAGATTTTATCCTATTCCTGTAAGATAGCTTTCCTGGAGTGTTTGGCAGGTAGGACAGGTAATGTTGAGTGGGTAGTGAGAGCCTCAGGATCCCGAGATAGATTGTGTGTTTAAAGGCCCCAATGTTCTTGGAGCTTGTCCTTCTCACCATTACCACCTCACCCACTAGGTCCTAATGATTTGGTGAAGATGAGGAGCCATGGCTGAGTGCCCTGAGTGCCCTCATCTGTGCCACGGCTCTGATGGGCTCAGGAAGGCTCCAGGCAGTCCTTGCCATTGCGCGTCAGGATACCCTGCAGGAAGTCAAAGGTGAGACATGACCCATCACATCTAGCAGACTGCTAAGTCCAATTTAAGGAGGGAAATTGGATTTTTTATCCTCTCTGGGTTCCATTCCAGAGTGTCTGATTTTATCCAACCCCAGCAGCAGCAGACCCCTGCAGTCCTCTCTGTTCCTGGGCTCCTTCCACAGTGAGTACTCTGCCTTTGTGGTCCCCTACGCATGCTGGCCAGTCCTCCTCTAAGTTGCATTTAGCAGAAAAAACAAACTCAGGCCAGTTGTCTCTATTCTCACGTTAACATCTGGACTTGTTTTCCCCTCTCCCAATACTGCTGTCTTCTTTTCAATTCCTCTTAGAGTTCCTTCTCTGTGTTCTCTTTGCCCATTAGAATGTGAGTTTCTTGAGGAAAAGGGCTCTCCTTTTGCTCTGGTTACCTCAGTGTTCTGACTTCAAAAATGGGCATAATTGTACCTGAGGCGGGGGTGCTGGGAAGGTCAGAGGTCACAATATGTACTATCAGTGACTGGTACATAATAGGCACCTTGTGTTAGTTATCACTGTTTTCATTATTATTAATCTATGTGAAAAAGAGACAAAGACAGAGACAGAAATAGAGACAGAGAGAGAAAGAGAGAGATTGAAAGACAGAGAGACACAAAGAAAGTGAGACAGAGACAGAAAGAGACAGAGACATAGAGACAGAGAGACAGAGATAGAAAGAGAGACAGAGAGAAAGTAAGAAGACTGGGTGCTCCTTGGAGTCAAGGACAGGTTTATTGTTGACTTTGGATCCCCAGTGCCTGGCACATAGAAGGTCCTTAATAAACACTTGTTGAATAAAATATTAAATTTATCCCTACCTATTCCACCAGTTAGACTTGACCCATATCTTTCCCCAAATCCATCACCGGGGGCACAACTTGTGTGCTGGGTCCTTTCTTTATTCTCCTTGACATTGTTGAGAAGGTAATATAGCATGTGGCTGTCCATAATATTAGGCAGAACTTAGATTTGATGGGTTTGCAGAACGTGGAAATTTCAAAGAGCCAAATTTATACCTCACATATAGGGGAATAAGCTGTTATAAATGCACTGTCCCAAATGGCAGGAGTTTCCTTAGAAATTCGTAGGATTCCCTTTCTTGGAGGTCTTCAGGCAGAAGCAGAATGACTGTCAAGTATGTTATAATGATTTCTTTAGAGTAGGAATTAGACTAAGCCTCTAAGATCTGTTGTCATTCTCAAATTCTATGATTCTGTGATTGCCTCTTGTTTTTGCTATATAATCAATGCAGCTTTTCATCTGATCCTATATTTTTTTCTGTTATCCTCCATGCTATTTGTCTTGCATGATTCCTTATTAAATACTGTGCCAGTCTAATTAAGGTGGCTATCTGCCTCCCAATTGCCCTTGGAGAGACTCATAATTTCACTTCTTTGAAAGCTTGACACCCAATCATGAAGGTACAATATGGTACAGTGAATAGAGTATTGAGTGTGGTGCCTACTAGCATGTGACCATGAGCAAGTCCGTTAAAATCTGTTTGCCTCATTTTCCTCATCTGTAAAATGGGTGTAATAGTAGTATGTACATGCCTGGGTGGTTATGTGGATAAAAGGAACTAAAATTTATAAAGCATTATGTAAATGCTAGCTATTATTACAGAATTATACTAGAAATATTTGTATATAAGAAAAAATCAATGACAAGCTTTTTGGCATAAAAAATGTGAAATTTCTCCAAGGATATGTACCCTATTACCTGTTTCCTGATCAATTATAGGTCTAAATGTGTGTGTCTGTGTAAATACATAGAAATAGAATAGATAGAGTTTTGTTGTTCTTCATCCATGTCTGACTCTTTTTACCCCATTTGAGGTATTCTTGGCAGAGATGACAGAGTAGTTTGGCACTTTCTTTTCTATCTCATTTTACCAATGAGGAAACTAAGGCAAAAAGTTAAATGACTTGCCCAGGGTCACATTGCTAATAAGTGTATGAAGTCAAATTTGAACTGAAATCCTCCTGACTTCAGGCACAGCACTCCATCTACTTCATCATCTACCTGCTATGGAGAGAGAGAGAGAGAGAGAGAGAGAGAGAGAGAGAGAGAGAGAGA
>NW_027185852.1:2534828-2555095 GCF_028583685.1 Petaurus breviceps papuanus | reverse complement strand
ATTCATCCAACTACAAGTTGTGGACAGGAAAACAAGTGTTTCTCATAAATTTTTCAACTTTTAAAACAATTATGCTAATAAGTGCCATGGTTCCTACTGAACCCAGAACTTGTTTTTTCAGTATAATAGTCAGCCAGCATATATTATATTTACTAGTTGTTAGGCATTGTGCTGACAGTCTCAGACCTCAGGGCAAATAATTTGATTCCACTTATTGCCTTGTCCATGTTAGTGAAAATATGTTCCTTTGGCTTTGCTCAAGACATTCCATCTCCTACCCTTGGGCCTCTGAACAGGCCTCCTGCCAGGTGGAGGATTTCTTTACCTCGCCTCTGCCTCTTGAAAAATCTGGTTTCCTTCAAGGCTCATCTCAAGGAATACCTGCTATTGAGGCTTTTCTATCAGTCAATTAATGTTGTTCCCCATCTTTCCTAAATAAACTATTTACTTTGTGCACCTCCCCCCAACACACACACACACTTTCTATGTGTCATCTTGGTACCTCCCACCCTTACCCCTTCCCATGTAGAATATGCACCATGAGGACAGAGAGAAGTTATGTTTGAGTTTTGTCTACTCAGTGTCTAGTCCATAGTAAGCACTTAGTAAACACTTATGGAGTCACACTGTTTAACTGAAAGGAGATGTCACAGATCTGACCTTTTGTAGCAGAGGAATCATGAATAGAAGAGCAAAAAGTATGAGGATTTTCTGAGAGGAACATAGGAAAGGATGGAGATAAGTTGTCTGTTGAATCAATGAATTTGTTAATAAAAATTGTGCATGTGTATGAGAAAGGGACAGAGAGAGAGACAGAGAGAGGGGACACAGAGACAGAGATGATAGAGAGAGAGACAGAGAGAGAGAGATACAGAGACAGAGAGGGAGAGGGGGTAGGGAGGGCGAGGAGAATAATGTGGTTGTTGTTAGCAGTGCCCAGATACCAAAGCCAGCTCTAATTGAGAGTAGGCTTCTGCTCCTTCATGGACTTAAATGAAACATTTTGTTAATGTACAATTTCATTGATTCTTTCTAATTTTGCTCAGGGAATAAGCAAATCAGATGTGGGCAAACTCTTTTTTTTCACAATTAGAGAATAGCTTTCTACTAACAAGAAAAATGATCATTTGTAATATTCATGGAATCTTGTTAATATGAATTCCACTGAATGAAGACTTGAAGCAAGATTTATTAAAAATTCAAATGTTCTGACATCTCAGGCAAAGGTTTGGTTATTGATAGGATGATGGGGAAAATATGGCTCAATCTTTTTTCAACTTTGGAAATCATTACTTATGCAACATTTGGGAGAAAAATGGGTATCCAAGTGGGTTCTTAGATTTAATAAAGATTTGAAAAATGGTCTGCTAAGAAGCTTGAAGCTTTCTTTGGCAATAAGAATTATCTTTTGAAAACCTGGCAATATAAAAGAATGTTGCCCAGTCTTGCAATTGAAAACTTTATTATTACTCTGTAAGTGGAAGTAACCAAAATGATCATTTTTCCTTTAAATATTTAAATGATTAATCAGGAAAAAATCTCAGCCCATTTCTAGAGTTTGTTGATTTCATCACCCTCCATAAAGGCTGAGAAGAGTCAGGACCCTCACATTGAGTTACTTGATTGAATTCAGACATTCCTAGTCTAGTAAACAACTAATTCTTCCACCACCATTGGTGGCTAGTTGAGGTGGCTGTTCTTGCCTATTCAGCATCTCTTGTAATTGTAAACAGCTCCATAAATCTTTCCTGGCTTCTAGGGACATAAAGAGTCCTGTGATGAAGGAGCTGGCTTGGTGATTTAACAAGCTGAAGGCTAGCTTTTGGAGTTGATGCATCCTAGGGACCTACTGTTTTATTCCTGGCACAGTAGATCAGATTCTGATTCCCAGCCAAGTTAATTAGCACACTTTAGGATCTCAATACACAAAGCATGATGGACAGACCTTACTATAGATGTACTATGGAGATTCTATAACTGGAAGAAAAAAGAATCAAAGGGACAGCTTTAGTACACGCTGAGACCTTTAAAGTAAAGCATGTCCTTATGTACAGTTTCGCTTTAGGGAGGGACATAGTTTGCTAATTCAGAAAGTACTGAAACAATGCCTTCTTTACCTGGTTCTTGAATTTTTTTTGAAGAATTGGTACAGAGGAAGTTAGAGAGAAACACACACACACGCACACACACACACACACACACTCCACAAAAGACTACTGTTTAAGCCAAAAATCCAGATTCCCTAGAGACTAGGTCTCAAAAAAGGCAACTTTAAAAGGCTTTACCACTGGCAACACAGCTGTCCTGCACGAGAAACTTATCTCCAAATGCTGAACTGTTGAGGTATTCTAAAAGAAGTTTCACGGCAGGTGGATTCTCCCAACTTACTCTGCCTGGCTTTTCCATAAGTAGATATTGGTGATGCTGTAGGGGAGGAGAAAGTTCCCAGAATTCTTTAGGGAGTTAGATCTGTGATAAACATCCCATTTCATGTGAGAGAGGGAAAGCTCAGGAGAGTGCAATCCAATACTTTACTAGTTGGATCCTGCCCTAACAGAATTGTGGACAGATAAATCAAAGGAGGTTGTGTCACACATCCTGAAAGTGATTGCCATTTAGTGGCAGGGGCCTGGATACAAGCTCCAAATTAATTCTAACAAGTGCTGGGACAAAATTTCCCCCCACCCTCACCCTTAAGTGATGTTTCTCTTGCTTGCAGACATTTTCACTTAGACCTTCACTATTACTCCAAAAAATATTGACAGATGCCCTTAATGCATGTCGTATCGATGACAGATGTAGAGTGAGCTGTACTTTTTGAGGCATGTCCATATGCAGGTCCCTGACATGGGATGACAGGTATATACAGAATGAAAGGTAACATTTACAGAGCATTTTCAAGTTTCTAAAGTGATTCACATACAGATTCACACACATTAGATTGGGTTCCCACAACAATCCAGGGAGTTTGGAATTAGGTTTATGTATCTTCCATTTTTTTTAAGCAATTGGGGTTAAGTAACTTGCTTAAGGTTACATGGCCAGGTGTTTCTGGGTGGGTGATAATTTTCTGAGCCCAGATACGATCCCCAGGTCATCCCAACTTTGGGGCCAGTGCTCTTACTCTCTGTGCTACCTGGCCGCCCCTCTTCCAATTTTCAAATGAGGATAATAAGACCTGGTGGTTCATTGAAATGTCCAATATCATAAAGGTAATAAGTTGTAAAGGTAGGGTTTGAACCCAGCTCCAAATTAAAACTTCTTTTATATGACCCTAATGAGGTATGGGCTCTGTGAGCCCCCTTGAGCTCTCCTTGAGTCCTTGAGGTACAGGCTCTGGGAACCCCCATTGAATTCTGATTAAATTGTCTATTTGATGAGGCATTTGCATGAGGCCATAAGCCTTATATTGTGGCTGGGCCCAAACCTCTGTTACTAGCCTTCCCACCCTTGAGACTATCAAAATATCAATCCACTCTTGAACTGGCCTGGCCCACCATAGTCAGTAGTCTCAAGGTAAGCTCCAGCAACTTCCCACCCTTAATCACTCATTGACCTCATCTGACTTCTCCTGAAGACCCTCCCCAAAGTCCTCTTCTGTTGTGGTGTGAGAGTGCCATATAATTTTCCAATACAAGCCTTACAGAAACCTAGGCTCCTTAAGAGTCTACCCAATATGGTGAACTTCTTTTAATACTCTGCTTTTCTTTGACTGAGCCAAATTCATTGGGGAGAACCCAGCTTGCTGGCGTTTTGGGGTCTCTAGCACCCTTAACCCAAACCTCATCATTTTATGCCCAACCTCTTCAACAGCACATTTACGTGTGCTCTGTCATAGGAGCTCTTTGGGAATAGGGAACAGCTGTCTTCTTTGTATCCTCACTGCCCACTCTTCCTCATAGCAAACATTTCATAGATGGTTCATTGAATTCAATGGGTTTCAATGTGTGGTGTTTAAACGAGACTTTTTTTTTTTTTTTTTTTTTTTTTTTTTTTTTTTTAAACGATTTTTTTTTTTTTTTTTTTTTTTTTTTTTTTTTAGCAATCAGGGTTAAGTAACTTGCTCAAGGTTACACGGCCAGGTGTTTCTGGGTGGGTGCTAAGTGTCTGAGCCCGGGATTCGATCTCCAGGTCTTTTCAACACTGGAGCCGGTGCTCTTACTCACTGTGCTACCTGGCCGCCCCGAGACTTTTCTTTCACTGCTCCCCACCCCATCATCTGTCATCTGTCAAGGAAACATAGGCTACCTGTCCCATATTATTGGTTTTCCAGAGTAAGATTAGGTTATGAGAGATTTAGAGCTGACTTGGGCTTAAGAAGCACTGACTCAAAGCTCCCCATCTGACCAAGTAGAAGAGGCAAGAAAGGCTTGCTGGACTTGTGGTTCCCTCTCCACGCTTCTCTTAGGAAAGGCATGAGGCTCATTGGTAGGGAAGGGAGAACAGAGGGCTCCCATGTGCCAGGCACCGTGCTAAGGATTTTTAAAATATCTCATTTGATCCTCACGAGGGCCATGAGATGTAGCTGCTTATAACCCCCATTTTAGAGTTGAAAGAACCTGAAGGTAAAGCGTTTGCCCATGGCCACACAGCTAGTGAGTGTCAGAGGCCAGATTGCAACCCATGGCTCTGACTCCAGGCTTAGTCCTCTCCCCACTGCACCACCTGGATGACTCCATGCATATAGAAAGTGAGGAAGAAACATTTTCAGTTGTTAAATCAAATTATTTCTATGTGTGTGTGTATATACAGACCTACATCTATTTTTCTCTCTCATATTTCCAAGGAAATCCCAAGTAGTCCCATTGTAAAAACAATTTTGAAGTAATGATCTTTATAATGTGTGTATACATATGATATATATCTGTATATGGGTACACACATAAATCTCCACATACACATTTTTTTTCTCATTTGACATTTAATGAAAAATAAAAGCTGAGACCTACACCATTCCAGTAACAGATAATTTGATTCTTTGGTGTGTGTGTGTGTGTGTGTGTGTGTGTGTGTTTTGGAGGTGGAAGGTAGGGTAATTGGGGTTAAGTGACTTGTCCAAGGTCACACAGCTATTTTTGTGTGTGTATGTGTGTGTGTGTTAAGTGTCTGAGGTCCTATTTGAACCTAGGTTCTCCTGATTCAAGGGCTGGTGTTCTATTCACTGCTCCACCTAGATGTCCCAGTGCAATTGTTTGGTCATCAAATTCCTTAATCTGTTTATTTTAAAGGATCATAGAATCAGAGTTAATAGGAGCCTGAGGCATTATCTAATGCAAGTCCTTCACTTTACCAGAGAAAAGAATTACTGAAGGAGAGCAGAAAACTAAGTCATCAATTGTCATAGATTTATGGAGCACCAGGAATGGACTTGGAACCAACGTGCTCTCTATTTAATTTGCTGGTCTTCCCTCTCTTCCCCAAAGGGAAATAAAATCACATTCCTGAGTTCAGAGAAAGATATTTAAGGAAGAGTATTCTTAATTGAGATAGGACTCAAAGGTTGGCAGCTAGGATGGGGAAATGGCTAAGGAAAGTACAAAGAAGCAACTTTTGAAGTGATGGAGGCAGTTTAGCATGAAGGAGAAATGATCTGAGAAGGAGAAATGATAGTTGTCTTTAAGTGTTTGAAAGGCTATTATGTGGGAGAGAGCTATTAGACTTGTCTTCATTGGTTTCCGAGAGTGGAACTAAGATCAATCAATGGAAAGGGGGAATTTACAAAGACACAAATTTAGGCTTGATGTGAAGGAGAAAAAAAGCTTCCTGACAATTAGAACTATCCCAAAGTGGTGCCTGGGAGGGAGTGTGCTCCCCTTCATCAACCATCCACCCAACCAATCAATAAGCCTTTAGTAAATACTCACTATTTGCTAGGAATTGTGGTATGAGTGAGGGATAGGGAGGAAAACATCTGGGAGATTTCAAGGAATCCCTTTTGTTCCATATGGTTGAGAGTGGATCCTGTGTAGGTACATATCAGGTCAGATGACTGATAAGGCCCCTTAAAATTCGGAAAGACCTATTGATGACAAAAAAAAAAAATAAAAAGGTAATCTCATAGAAAAGAAAAGTTGTGTTATATTGAACCATAAAGCATACTTTATACACACTAGATGAAAGAAATTGTACATGTGTGGAGACTTCAGCATGCTTGCATTTTGCAGGAAAGATACCCTATTGCTAATAATGTATAAATCTATGTAAAGAAATCCCCAAAAGTTTAAATATAATTACTATGAATTCAGAATATTTTCCACTACAACTGAACTAGGTTTACCAATAATTAAGGAGGATGAGTGTGGGGCAGTTTTAAGGTGAGTTTTCATAATGATAGAAATAAATCCTGAAAGACATAGAGGAGGCCACAGATAGATGTTCTAAGTTCTCCAAATGTGACTTTGGAGAATCTAATATAATAGTTGGGCTTCCTGTTTGAATCTTTTTTTTTAATTTGTCAAATCTTTATTGTGTAAGTGAGGAAGGTTGGTAGAATCCAGTATAGTCCTTCTTGGCAGCAGCCTTCCTCATGGCAGCTAGGACATTGCTGAGCCCGTCTCTCTTCCTCTTGGCTCAGATGTGAGTTCCCACCCTTTTTTTGATGAACTTAAGGGCTCGTTTATCCTTGGAGACTTTTAATAATTCCATGGCCCGCCTTTCATAAGGGGCAAATCCACACACCTCCCGGATCATATCTCTCACAAATTTTGTGTGTTTGGTCAAGCGCCCAAGGTGGCAGCAGTGTCGCGGCTTTGAAATTTTTTCATAACTTTGTGGCCTTTGTTGAGGCCCATGACCATTGGGTACCAGATAGCCATGGCTGCAGCACGTAGCTCCAATGGCAGCCACAGCAGAAGGAAGGAGAGAGCGTTGAATTGCAGGATATGTAACCTACACTTCCTTGTTTAACTATTCAAAGGTATGTAGCAGTAATCACCCCAGTGTCCCCAGGGTGGCTGTAGACACAGCTTCTTAGATATGCTTTGTTAAAGGAAAGCAACTCAAAATGGGTTAACAAGCTTACTTTAATCAGTCAAATATAGATCATTTACCTAGTTCAGGGGAAAAAGGTAAGCACCCCGAACTTCAGAGTATACAGACAGAATTATCAAGACAGAAACAGACCAAGTAGACAGATTTCCAAACTGTCCAACCATGACATCCATACCAAATCAATATCTGGGTTTTTCAAAGCTGGGGGGCTCTCAACAACGGCTTCCCAGAGTCTCATCTGATCAAATCACAGAACACTTCTCAAAGTGAGCTCCAAAGCAAAGCCTCACATCAGGAATTATATAGCCTTCTCCTGGGTCAGAGAATGTAACAACCTTCTGGACCCACTGCCCAATCCAAAAGTATCTACTGAAAAACAAGCCTCCCACCCCATGCTCCAGGTGCACTTTAGCCTAGGGGCAGGGAAGATCTTCCAAATTTGCATTCCCATTACAAGGTAGTATGGTAATTATAACTTAATATCATATACACACTCTCTATCCATCTACATGCACACATATATTTATGTGTATATATAAGTATAAATATATATATGTATATATATACACACACACATATACTCCACGTGTGTATACACACACAAAAACACACACACACACACATTCTTTTTACTGATAGCTGTTTGCTTGGGAGGTTGTTTTGTCTTCCTCACTGGCTAACTTCAATAAGACTGAGAAATGTACCAATTCCTGGAAATGATGAGGAAGCTGCTCATTCAGAGCAGCTCAAACCCTGTAGGGCAGCGGCTGAAAGCTCTCAGCCTGAGTCCTTCTTTCCCTCAGACTCTGAGTCCTTCTTTTCCTTTGGTTTTTCATATCATGGAAGTGAGTGCTTCAGAGGTAGTGGTGGCCCAACCCCACACAGATGGCTAGTAGATGAGCCAGGCTTCAGTACCAAATCCCATGACTCTGAATCCAGACTCTTTTCCCTATCACCTGATGGAGCTTGGAAGCCTCTTCCAGCTCTTTCTTTCTGTGACTTTATTTGTTATGAACAGAAAATGTGTTTGTCAATTCTATCAATGGAATATCATATACTTCCGTTTCCTTTTTATTTTCATTTTGACACACGTTTCATATGATGAAGCCTTATTTAGACTATCTAACCAAAGAAACCATGTGAATAATAAATAGAAATATTATAGCAAGTTTTATTTGAGTTTTCATGATCTTCTTAGTATGTAAAACTCCAAGGACATTGGGGCTCATAAATTCCAGCCTACTCATTACATAAAGGTGATGATGATATTCAAGAGGATTCAAGTGACTTGTGCCATGTAATTCAGGTAGAAACAAAAACTGACATTTATACAGTGCCTAGAAATTTAGAAAATGTACTAACATTGGTGAGATTTTCATATAGAGACTCTGGCTCCAAATTTTGTGTTCTTTCCATTATACATCATTGTTCTAATCCCTTGATAATCATTAACCCATTTATAAATATTATATTATTATAATTATTAATATAATATATTATTATAAATATTATATTATAAATATTATAATAATATATATAAATATATATTATTATATAATTTTAGAACTGGAAGAGAACTTACTCTGGAACTAGTCCAGACCACTTATTCGACAGAGAAATTGAGACTCAGAGTGGGGGGAGGGGAGCACATGATTTGCTGGAGATGACACAGATTGGAAGTGGTAGAACCAGAATTCCCACCCAGAGACTTTAAAAATTCAGCATTTTTCAACTGCAGCAAACTCTTTCCCCAATAGCCATGTGTAGAAAAGTAACAGCATAACCTTTGGAGGACTGGCATTGGAGTCAGAAAGACCTGGCTTCAAGTCGTGTCTCTGACATTCATTATCTACCTGACTGCACAAGTCTCTCAATTGCTCAGAACTCTAGGCACCTCTCAACTGCTCCCAGTTACAGATGAGTTGCCCACCTGCATTTGTGTATGGATTTCCCATATTGTGAGCTCTCCCTATCAATAAAATCATATACCCAATTGTCACAATCAGGCTAATTTTTCAGTAGTAGGAAACCGTCTCAGATAAAATTTGCCTTATAATGAAATCTTTTGATATATCCATTACTATATCATGTTTTATGTTAGCCAAAACAAAGGTCCTTCTGATCAATCCAGACCAAAAGTAGTGTTATGAAAGAAGTCTCTCACATCATGGAGTAACAATCAATAGATGGAAATATTCTAGCATATAAGGAAAGCAACTTTGGAAACTGATCAGTTCCCTGTTCCCTATGGCATGCTTAACAAATTCTAATCTCACAACACTGCATCTTCCTGTGTGTTGAAATAACTAAACCCTGCATGTAACACAACATGTCTAGTCTTCTCATTTTTGCCCTTGTAACAATGGGGAAAGATAGAGTCAGAAAACTCACAACAGATTGTCTTTGTGCTATCATTTGTGGATTGCAGAGAGAAAAAAAAATGATGATTAAGGCAACTCTAGCTGATACAAAACATTCAGAGTTCTCTTGGCTAAAAAGATTAGTATTTTTATAGTAACATAGAAGAAGTAACCACAAAACCACAGCACCTCTAAAGTGAAAGGGACCTTAGTGGCCATTCTGTATAAAATGGAAATGAGCAAAAATAGTGTGCACCACACCAATAAATACTCAATTGTAATCATCTAAAACATCTAAAAACAAAACAAAAAAAAAACAAATAAATAAACAAAAACCAGGAACCAAACTGAAACAACCACAACAAAAATAAAAAACCGTCAGTGACAGAGGAATATGAAGCAGGTTAAAGGCAAGAATTGTTAGAGGCGGAGCCAAAGAAAATTTTCCAAGCCATACTGCATAAAAGATATGCCTGGCAAAATCCCAGACTCCAGTCTTGCACCAAACATGTGAAATTATTTTGCACCATGTGAACATTTAGAGACACCTGTCCAACAGCAAAGAAAGACCCAAATGCTTGTCATGTTTGGCTACTAAAAGGAATCTAGGCCCAGTGCCCAGCAGTCATATAATGGTGCTCCTAAATTGCTTTCTGCCATTGCTGTAGTCCTTACAAAAGAATCTTTGGTTTTGTGGTATTTTGTATACTTCCTTATTTTTCCAACTAGATAACATATGACGAAAAGCAGGCTGGATTGGAAGTCAAATGACTTCACTTCAATCCTAACATTGTGCTACCTGCACAACTTTGGACAAATTCATTAGACTGGAAGTTATTTGCGGGCAGGAGATATCATTTGCCTCTTTTTCGTATCCCTAGCACTTAGCACAGTACCTGACACATAATAGGGACTTAATCAATGTTTATTGATCAATTAAAGTCACATGAGTTCTCTAGGTTCGGCTTCCTCATTTGTAACATGAGAAGCTTGGACAACAATTTTCTAAATTACTTTCTTGTTCTTGATCTATGATATTCAGAGTCAGAGATTCTGACTTATATATCTTTATTCTACCACAATGCCTTGCACACAATGATTCTACACAATTAAACAAAGTGTCAACCTGTGTTCATGGTTTGAGTGAACTATGAAGAAAGTGAATGGTTCAAACAGGTGAACATGAGAATGGAGTGCAAGCTGTGAATGAAAGTATTCATGAGAAAAAATATAACCAGCAGAAGATCCAGGGTAGAGAAAAGCCACCAAGGCAGCTGGGCTGGATCTTAATTTGCCTGATGACAGATGATTTCAAATAATTCTCATGATGAAACTGAGAGCCAGTTTAGGAAGGGTTTTAAATCAAGAATTGGATTGATCACTACATGATGAATAATTGATTGATTGAATGAAGTAATAGAGAAATAAGTAAATGAATAAGTCATCAAGAAGACCTGATTGGGTAAAGAAAACAATTAGAATTATTTGCCTGCTCACTATTTTCCTTCTACTGACAATGATTATACTTTTAGTACAACTCTTACACATCATTTGAAATTTGGGTTTTGGAAAGATGAACAGGAGTAATAAACATAAAGGAAAGGAGTAGAGTACAATGTAAATAAAACAAAGGAAGTTGGTAAGACTCATTCAGAAGTGATGGAGTCCAGTATGAAGCCATCAGGACATGGGATTGCCTACACTTCTTGTTATATTAGTCATTCAGTTCAGAGCTGAATATGAAGCTGGACTACAGTATTGCAAACTGTGCTAAACATTTGGTGGAGATTTGCCATCATCATCATCACCATCACCATCATCATCATCATCACCATTATCATTGTAATCATCTTCATCATCACCATCATTACCATCATCTTCATCTTCATCATCATCATCATCATCATCATCACCACCATCATAGAAGTTATGTGAGACTGTAAAGTTTCCACATCACTTCACAAATCTTATCTCACTCTATCCTCACAAAATCCCTAGGGAGTAGGTGTCATCATGACGCTCATATGGCAGAGGAAATTGAAGCCAAGAGACATTAAGTGACTTGCCTAGGATCACACAACGATTACGCGCCTGGGGTGGGGTAGGGTACTTACTTTCCGTTCAAAGAAGAGTTCACAGAAGCTGAAGAGGAGCAAAAAGTCCTCCCTTGATGTTTTTCTCTGCCCTCTTTTGTCATTGTTTTGGTATCGTATTTTATGTAGCTAGTGGAGACACTGGGATCTCTCTCATCCATTTCCACACTCCCCCTGGCTCGGAATATTTAGCATCCTATGTGTTTCACCTTGTTTTGCTTCCTGTGGTTTTATTATTATTTCAATATCTTGCATACTGGTGCTTCTCTCCAAATGTTAAAATGCTAATTATTATTTGCTAAATACATTATGTCATGCCTCTTACCTTGGTTTGAAACAGAGAAGTGGGACTCTCACAGACATATGCTCTCATCTCCTCTGAGTCCATTTGGTTCTTTGCCTGAATTTTCCTGAGAAGCCTACATTTGCTAGCATTCTGTCAAATACATAATGGAATCTCAGTAGGTCTGGCAAGAATTCTCTGGGCCAAGTGCCTTCAGATATGCCACGTTACACTTCTGGCCCTCAGAACAAGCAAGATTCACCAAGCTTTAAGGGATCTAGTCATGGTCAATGTACATTGGCTTCTAACTGAGAGGAAAAGGTCAGAACAAAGTACAACGTGTGAAACTTATTGGGAGAAACAATAGATATGGATGGGGAGAGAATATGGAATCCTATATCATAGTATTTGGAGGTAGAGCAGGCCTTAACACTCATGTGCCAGATTATGACCTGCTGTCACAACAAAACTCTCATTTGCTGACAGAACCGGATTAAAATGTAATTGAGAAATGATTAATAAAATAAGCAAGAAATAAAACAAAATATAAACATAATGTGTTTTTTGAGTCAATGTGTGGCATACAGAGATTCATTTCTCTTTGAGTTTAAGCGCAGTGATGGGAATGCATCAAAGCATACACAAGGAGAAGGCCCAGGGAGACTTTTGCAATAGTCCAGATAAAAGCTGATGAGACCCAGAACCAGAACTGTGATTATGTGAATGAAAGGAAAAGCGTGATGGGAGAGATATAGTGAAGGTGTTTGGTATGTGGAGTGAGAGAATGTCATCGGTTGAGGATCACATTGAGGTCATGAGTGTGGGTTATGGGAAAAATGGTTGTTCCCTTCCTAGTAATTAGGAAGTTCAGAAAAGAGGTGGTTATGGCGAGTTCTCTCTGGCACATGTTGAGTTTGGGACACTTATGCAGTGGGTGATGAGCAACTGGAGCTCAGGAAGAAGACTACAGATGTATACAGAACTATCAAGTTATAAATGTAAAGAAGCCGATTGAAGCCCTGAGATCTGAGGAGGTCCTCAAGTAAGAGATAATGGAAAGAAAAAAAAAGGTGCTGAGTACAAGACAGAACACTGACAGATACCTTTCACTACTAGGCATGACATTTCTCAAGGACAGAGTTGGCTTATTTCATTTTCTTGATTTTATACCCATTACTTAGCCCAGGTGCCTGGTATTTGAGTCAAGCAGTCAACACCCATTTATCAAGAGTCAGCTATGTACCAAGAACTGTGTTGTGCACTACAGATACAAAGAGATAATTTTAATTAAAGAAATCAAAATGTTAAGTTAGAGCTATGACAATCTTGTCTACACATCCCTGGGATAATGTGGAACATACAAATGCAGACACAGTGAAGGGGTCAAGCTACTGAGATGAGACATGGACAGACAGATTTGGGGTAGATGCCAAAGACTGAAAAGGGGCTAGTTCCAGCATACAGAATAGAACGGGAGGGAGAGTGCTGGCCAGATTGCCTTGGGGACATTACATCATGCTTTTGAAGACCCCAAGCGGGCCCAAAGCCCAACACTACCAACATGTTTGTTCTCCCATAGCTATAGCATGGCTCTTAATTCTAGAACAGCATATCCTATCCACCGCCTCCCTCAGTGTTCCCTTTTCGGCCCCCCTCCCTTTTCCTCCCCTTTCCCCTTACTACTTCCCTCCCTACAAACCACTCCCACCCCCCTTTCGTAACCCTTTCCCCCTCCTACTGCCTGTAGGATATTGTTATAATTAATGAAGTATGCTATTTCTTCTTCTTCGCATCAAGAGTGAGAGGAACAAATCTCATGTGAAGCTCCTCTCCCTCCCCTCTTTCCCTCTAAAATGATACTTTTTGTGTTTCTTCTCCATAGAGTCCTATGCTTAACTGGTTGTTATTCCCTCCTTGTACCAGAACAAATGAGGGAAAAGCTCATATGCTTCCCAACTTCCTCCCTTGTTTTATTCCTCTGCTATACAGTTTTTATGCTTCTATGAGTGGCATAATTTAACCTTTCCCACTTCAACCATTCCCTTTCTTCCATTGCAGTCCCTTTGTAGCTCTTAACAAGATTTTTTAAAAAAATCATCATTTTATGTATTTTATAGTCATACCCTCTACTTGTCTATAACCAGTTTGCTCTTATCAAATAGCAGATTGTGTGTGTGTTCTCCTTGTTTACCTTTCTAAGTCACTGTTGCATCTCGTAATCGAAGTTGAATTTTCCACTGAGTTCTGGGTTTTTTTATCAAGAAGGTCTGGAACTCTATTATATCATTGAATGACCATCTCTTTGCCTGGAAGAATATGCTCAGTCTTGCTGGGTATGTGATCCTTGGTTGTAACCCGAGCTCTTTCACCTTCTGGAAAATTGTATTCCACTGCTTCTGATCTTTCAGTGTAGAGGCTGCCAAATCCTGTGCAGTCCTCACTGTGGACCCTCAATATTTGAATTGTTTCTTTCTGGCTGCTTGAATTATTTTCTCTTTTATCTGGTAGTTCTGGAGTTCAGCCACAACATTTCGATACAGCAGGTGTCCAGTGGATTCTCTTGATTTCTATTTTACCCTCAGGTTCTAGTATCTCAGGGCAGTTTTACTTAGCAAGCTCTTGGAGAATGTTGTCCAGGCTCATTTTTTCATCATATTTTTCTGGTAGGCCTATGATCCTCAGGTTATCTCTCCTGGATCTGTTTTCCATGTCAGTTATTTTTTCTTTGAGGTATTTTACCTCTTTTTCTAATTTTTCATTCTTGTTGTTTTGCTTGGTTAATTCTTGGTTCCTCATAGAGTTATTTTGTTTCCATTTGGTTAGTTCTGTTTTTTAGCAAATCATTTTCCTTGGTTAATTTTTGAAGCTCCTTTTCCATATTATACACTTTTCTTTTTAGAGAGATGTTTTCCTCATTATAATGTTTTTCTAATTCTGCTATTTTCGTTTTGAGAGAATTATTCATTTTGTCTTCTATGTCTCTCATTTTGTTTTCAAAGTTCCTTTTGATCTCATCTAGGAGAGCCTTCTGTGCTTGGGACCCATTCCCTGTTGAAGTTTCAGCTTTGGGTGTGGAGTCCACATTGTCTCCCTCTGAGGTTGGTTCCTCCCTCTGAGGATAGTAGGACTCCAGAGTCTTTGTCTTTGTAATCTGCTTTCTACCCATTTTGAGGCAGGGTCCTAGCCACGCCCTTCCTCTAGGATCCCAGGCCTTTACTATATAGGGTTTTGCCCTGGGCAAGAGTTACTATGTTTTCAGGGTCGGGGGGAGGTTTGGAGCAAGTGGGGTTCACTCTGTCATCCTCATCTTTGGAGGTCCTGAAAGGGGCTTTAAAAAAAAAAATTCTGGGCTATGAAGTGGTAGCCCCAGTAGTGTTTGCTCTCCAGGACAGGGGCCCCTGTATTTGCTTCTTACCTTGCTCTTTCCAGTCCCAGCCCTTTGGTGATAGGCCTGGTAGTGGACCTTGTGGTTGGTGGGAAGACTTGCCCTCCGAGTTGATCAGGCCCCTTCCTGGCCTGCATCTGTCGGCTGGGCTTTCCAGGCCTGCCTCTGCTGCGCCGTGCCTTCCCGGCCTGAGTCTGCTGCCTGGAAGAATTATCTATAGAGACAATATGGAAGAAAAGGGACAAAAATCCCACAGGAGAAGACATATGTGGCTCCTGATTTACACTTCTAGGGGAAATAACATAATGGTGAAATTACTAATGAAATTAATGGTGAAATGTCCACTGGCTTATTGAAAAAGAAGGAATACTATGACTCTTTTAGTTTTTGGAATGTAAAGCCTTTGTGGTCATGCTCTAACTGAGAAAATTCAAAATTTTCAGATTCCTCTAAAAGGGGTATCCCAGGAGGTTCATAGAGTGTGGTGATGAGTGTGGCAATTTCTAAAATGCCATGATTTAACATAAGGTCATCATAAAAACAAAACAAAATAACTAAAACCAAAATCAAATCAAAGCAACACACAACAAATCGTCATCAGAACCCATCCTGGTGTTTTCCAAGATTGAAATGTGTTCCAATTATTCTACTGCCCATTTTCATATATAATTTTTTTTTTATTTTAAAATAAGTAACAGCATTAAAGTATGGACTTTAAAACTTTCTTTCCTTACCAGACCGCTTCTATGTTTTAACATTTTTCAGGCTTTTTTTTACAAGCTAACACCGAAATGTAACATCATTCCTTGAATAGAACTCTTTGTCTACTAAGTTCTGATAATTGAAAAATTGGTTCTCATTTTTTTCACTCATTCCAAAACTATGCATTCAAATTTTTCCTTCTCAGGATATTTTCTCTGTAATAATTTAGATGAATTCTTAAAAACAAATTTGCTTGTCCCATATTGGTTATTTCGGTTAATGTGTTTTAAGTTTGGTTACTCAAGCATAAGAATATAGATTATCATGACAATTTGTGAGTTAAATTATTTCAGTTAGCTTTTTATCTTTGAATAGAATAGACTTGCCCTAGCTTTTGGGTGACTACATTTTCTGTTGCTTTCTCCCTTGACTTTTGAGCATATAATTTACACTTATTATTTTCTGTTTTTTCACAAAGGTCTTTATTTTTATTCCATTTTCCCTACTGCTCCCCAGTTATTCATATACTCTTGGTATTGGATTTCTCATATCTAAATTTTTGACATGTGCATGCTAGACATAAAGAGGTAGCTACTTTATGTGAATCTTGAATCACAAACAAATAGTAAGGTATTGAATGTTATCAGAAAGATAGTCAAGTCAAGTCTATATGCATTTATTGAGCATCTACTGTGGGTCAATAGGCCAGCACTGTCCTGAGCTCTAGAGATACAAAGAAAGGCAACAAAAAAGCCAAAAAAACAGCACCTGCTTTCACGAGGTTACAGCGTATGGGGGAGACAATATGCAAACAGAAAAAGGTACAAATAAGACATCCACACGATAATCTAGAGATAACCAAGATTGATAACACCCTGGAATTGAGGGAGATGGGCAAGAGCTTCCTGTAGTGGGAGGGAATTTATCTGGGACTAGGAGGAAGTCAAGAGGCAGAAAAGGTTCAACTGTGAGAGATAGGGAGACTCTAGATGGAAGTCTGGTACAAGGAGTAGTGACGAGGCCAGAATCACTAGACCAGAGTATGGAGGGGTAGGAGCAAGATGGAACAGACTGGAGGGATGAAAAGGGGTCAGAAACCACATGAAGAATGAATATCACGTTAAGTGATAGTATGTTTGATCCTGGTGCACGTAGGTTGCTAATGGAATTTATTATGGATAATACTAACAATATATGAAAGCAAGTGATTGCACAGTGACAGTCAACTAGTTCTGAAATAGTTTTCATAACAGTGGAATGATGGGACCACAGGACCCACGAATCTAGAGGGCAAAGAGGCCTCACCAATCATCTCATCCACATTTCTTAGATGACATTTGAAGAAATATTGGCTTCTGGATAAACAGTGTTTGGTTCTATGGCGTAGCTAATAACGCCACCAGACGAGGAAATTTGGCTTGTCTATATCTTCCCCCAAAAGGAGAGAAATCAGTCTTCACGCTGAAAGTGATTTAGATTTCTGGGAAAATTCCTATTAATAAGTTAGGTGTGTTTGTGTGTGTGTATACAAATATATACATATATAAATATGTATGTAAACACACATTTTTGTATACACACGCATATATATACATACAAACATACACATACTTATATATATATATATATATATATAGGGAGAGAGAGAAGTTATAAACACAAAGATTGAACAAAAGTTCATCATGAAAGGTTGTACCAGATAAACGTTTGACATATTTTGCAGTCTAATTGGTATAAGTAAATAAAAAGCCAGAGATATTAAATTTGATTATATGCATATATGTATATATTATATATGTACATACATACATACAATAGATACTACCTTTAGGCATATTTGCCTTCATTTTATATAACAAATATATCATATCTATATTTTAAACATAAAAATTTGGACAGATGCATAGATATGAAGAGATGGAGGAATCACACTCACACACCCAAACTCACACACACACACACACACCAGAGGGATGCCAATATAGGTGATAGATGATGATAGAGATGCAGATGCAGAGAGTTATTAATAGAATAGATATTAATAGAAGAATTGACATCGACATACCAAAATGTGTGCAGGCCTCATGTTCCTTCTTCATGTGCTTCACATATTTTCTAGCTTATCTACACACAGATTTAATTTTGGTGTGTCATATTGTCATTATTGTTGCTACAACTGCTATTATTGAAAGCTTTCATGTTAATCTTCTGGAAAAGTTAGAGAGACATGATAAGATGGCCTTGCAATGGGATGGCTTCTAAAGTCCTTGCATGGCTGGGGTGAAAGGATTCTCATTAATGTTTTAATGTTAAGGCACAAAAATTGCCTCAAGACAGCATAATAGGGCCATATATTGCTTAATCTTTTTCAGTGTTTTACATAAAGCTATAGGCCCATCAGATTTGCAGTTGACAATGCTAGAAGATAATAATAATTTATACAGCACTTTAAGGTTTATAAAGCACTTTACCAATATCTAATTTGTTCTCAAACAACCCTGGGGGTATAGACCATTATTATCTGCATTCTACAACTAAGAAGACCAAGGTATACAGTGGTTAAGTGCTTCTTAGATAATATTTGTGGATTTTCTGCTTCCCATGTTTAATAAGAGCCTTAGAAGATAAGAGAGTCATTCCATCTAACAATAAATAAGAGATAATCCCCCTGTCTTCCTCTATAAGCAGACCATATCGTCAGTGTTGTATTCATTTCCAGGCTCCACATTTTAAGGAGCATATTGAGAAATGAGGAGATCCAAAGCAGGACAAACAGAACCAAACTCAAGTGAATGTCACATGATTTTTACTTAAAATACCTGTGGGTAATTTCCTTGTTGAAATGGAACCCAAGGACCTGCTTGTGTTCAAGTAATTGGAAAACTGTCATAACCAAGAGAAATTAGGACCAATGAATAAATGGTACACTGAGGCAGATTTTAACACAGGGCAAAGTTTGGTGGGTGTGTGGCTTGGAGGAGAAAGCTGTAATTCACAATAACAAGAGCCATGTAAATATGGACCAGAGACCTCAGGAGTTACTAAGTTCTCACCTAATTGGGATGTATAAGTATATGCTGGATGAACATTCATCAAATATGGTACACAGAGGAACCCTTTTCAGTTATGCTTATGTGGGAGTGATCACAGAATTCATTTACAGTTCAGAAACTCTGTGACTCTATATGACAAGAAATGGATCCGGGCCCAGAACAAGGACATATGGAATTGACTACAGATTGCATAAAAAATCACAAGTCTCGAGAGTAATTTATATTGAACTGTACGAGACCAGAGGGTTCTTTTCAATTGACTCTTTTTTCATATGAAGAAACTGAGGCATCTGATTTGTAGCTTGAAAAGACATTAAAATTCCTCAAGTTCAACTTCCTTTTACAAGTAAGGAAACTAAGGTCAACAGTCAGGAAGATGCTTGTTAAAGACAGACAGGTGGCAAAGGGGAAAGCAGAGATTCACATTTGGTGGTCAGTACCACTCTGCCCACCACTCTGCAGGTGGACAGTCTTTAAATGGGAGAGTATTCTCTACTGTCCATCTTCTAACAGAAGTGGCGGCAGGGGAGCTGGCAGGCTTCCCTCCTCCCTTGTGCCTTCATGCTACTGAAGTCCATGGCTCATCCTGATCCGCTAGTGAGAGATGGCATTAGAGAATGGTGCCAGCTGCAGCCACATAGTCCTCAATTTCCAGGAATCTCCAAGAAAGCTAGAATCCTAGAAAATTGAGGGATTGCAAAGTTTACATAATTTTGTTCACACTAAGAACTTTCAGTTATTTAAATGTAATCTGTTCCTTTCTGGTATAATATCAAGTGTTTTGGGCGCAAGAAAGATAATGCCTAGGCCATAATTTAAATTCTATCATACAGCCACAGTTTTAGGGGATGCGCATCTCTCTCTCTTGAATAAGAAGAGCCTTTGGGGTTCAGGCAATGGAAGTGAATAAACCTTCCACCTTTTGTGCACAATAAGACATGTCCCCAGGTATCCCCACCCCAAACTCCAGTTCTAAGTACATTTCTCTTTATTTTTCAGTGAGCAGTACTTTGCTTTCAGCTTCGGTGCTTTCCTCCACCCAATAGGAAAAGGAAGGCATCCCATATATCATCAGTTTGAGCTTCCAGAGTTTTAAGAAACACAACTGAATTCTGTACTGGGGAAATTGAGGTAAGAGGCTGACTTGTAGAAGGAGTTCCTTGCTTCTTGACATTATTAAGCCTGTAACAAGGGCAGCTGCCACCCCATCAAAGTGGTCTCCACTTTACAGCAGCTCCATCACACAGCAAGTTGGCTCCCATCAAGACTAGCTAATAAAAAAGTGGGATGCTGGGGGACCAAGGGATGCTGGAGGACCAGAGATTCTGCGACCAGGGGATGCTGAGGTACCTGGGGATGCTGGGGGACTAAGGGATGCTGGGGGACCCAGGGATGAGGGGG
>NW_027185852.1:2518849-2534818 GCF_028583685.1 Petaurus breviceps papuanus | reverse complement strand
AGGGATGCTGGGGAACCCAGGGATGAGGGGGGACCAAGGAGTGCTAGGGGATCCAGGTATGTGGGGGGACTAGGGGTCCTGGCGATGCTGGAGGACCTGAGGATGCTGGGGTACCCAGGGACGAGGGGGGACCAGGGATGAGGGGGAACCCAGGGATGGGGGGACTGGGGGATGCTAGGGGTCCTGGGGATGCTGGAGGACCTGAGGATGCTGGGGTCCAGGGATGCTAGGGGTCCTGGGGATGCTGAAGGACCTGAGGATGCTGGGAGGCCTGGGGATGCTGGCAGGCCTGGGGATGCTGGCACCTTTGGCAGGGTAACCTTCTTTGATTTCTACCAGCAAGGACCAAACTCCTAGCTATTCTACTACATTTTAATTGAAAACAATTGTACATCCATAGAGCTCCCCCCATGTTAGTAAAATAGGAATAGGCACTGTAAAATAGGAAGCAGCAATTTCATTTGATCTTTTTCAATATCACCTCCAAGCCTACCCCTAACATAGTGTATAATGCCTTCTTTTCCCTCAGAAACTGACTGCCTGTGTGACTCAGAAATTACTTATTTCTTGCTCAATATCAGTTTCCTGAGCAATAAAATAGTGATAATAGCCATAACTGACAAATGAGGAAAGATATCTAAAGGTCTTTACAACCTTTATTAGCTAGTCATTTTTCCGTTGTGTCTGATTCTTATTGATTCCATTTGGAGTCTTCTTGGCAGAAATAATGGAATACTTTGCTATTTTCTTCAACTCATTTTAGAAATGAAAAAACTGGGGCATAGAAGGTTAAGTGACTTGCCCAGGGTCACACTAACTAAATTTAAAATACCATATCAATGCTAGGTATTATTCTGTTCAGTTCTATTCTGGTTCATTTATTACTTGCTCTTCCCTGCCTTTCATTCTATTTCATTCTATCCCATTCCATTCCTCTCTTCTCTTCTATATTCTATTTTTTCTATGCCATCCCATCTCATCTTACCCACCCAGATCATCCCAGTCCAGCCCATCCTTTCCCAAATTAGGTTTGCTACAACAGGGCAGAAAGTCACCTCCAATACCAGTTTTGTGATGGGATATCCAGCTTCAGCTTCACAAGTCTCCAAAATGATAAATGACAAATTATAAAATGACATATTACAGAAAAGTTGCATATCTATATTTTAATCAGAGCTTTCATGCAGGGAATTCAAGACACCAAAATAATCATTGGTTCGAATGGCAAAAAAAAAATCAAAATCAAAGCAAAACTATTCTATCCCTCTAAATATAGTGTGAATTTGTCTGGTAGGTTGTTTTTAAAGTAAACATTTACAAGATAGCAAAGGTCAAATGAGTAATTTCTTTTCCTCCATGCCATTGTGAGGGAGTTAAATAAACTTTCTATTACATCAATGCCTTTTCTTCATAATCACTCTTCTCTTCCGTGTCTTCCCTGATCGTACTTCAATTTCTTTTATGTCAGTCACTCAATCACCCACCATTTTTTATTTGTGTTCTATAGCCTGGGCAGTGGGGTTACAAAGACAATGACACAGTCCCTGAGCTCAAGAAGCTACCGTTCTAATTGGAGTTTTATGTGATTGATTTGATCAGAAAAGACGAGATGTCAGCCTTCAAAGACTACTTTCTCTCACACTTTAGATCCACAGCTCAGGGACATAATTAAATCATTCTAACTTTTTGTTGTGTGACAGTATGGTGAATCTTTGGACCCTTCTCTAAATGTATAATATTGAATGCATAAGATTAACCCCCTCCAAATCATATTATAATACTTAACAATTAAAGAACAGCTTACTGACTTCTTGTGCAGCCACTCCCCCACCATTTGCCAGACTTTCAAGTAGACTTTTGATCATGAGTTTCTGGATTTGTCTCCTTCACTCTAGGGTACCTTGCCTTGGATTCTTTACGTTGGACTGCAGCAAATCCTCCATTGGTCCTCCCCACTCAAGCATGATTTCATTTTTATTTCTCATGGATCTCAGTTCGTTTTGCCTCTTAGTTGCTGTCAGAACAGTTCCACGATCAATCCCCTGGAAAATTTCCTTCTGTGCTGCCTTTATGCTTCCTTTTTCTCCTTTGCCAGAATGTAGTGCTGTTGAATGTTGCCAGTTCATTTCCTCCACTGTATTGCTTCAGAAAGAGAATGGGCCCTGATCGCCAATTCTGACCTGCCTTTAGGAGAGGCTAGTGCTCAGTCACATGACAATCCTTCCTCTATTTGAAGACAGTTGTCATGCCACCCTCCACCTCCCCAGCTAGACAATTAATTATATATGATGATCACAATGATGATCACAATCATGGTGGTAAATCATTTTTGTAATTATTTTTAAGGCACTTTTCATATTTCACAGGGCAGCTAAGTGGCTCAGTGAATAGAGTTTTGGGCCTGGAGTCAGGACATTAATCTTCCTGAGTTCAAATCCAGTCTCAGATACTTACTAGCTGTGTTACCCTGGGCAAGTCACTTCACCCCATTTGCCTCAATTTCCTCATCTGTAAAATGACAAGGAAAAGGCAAATTACTCCAATATCTTTGCCAAGAAAACTCCAAATGATGTCACTAAGAGTTGGGCATGATTGAAACGACTGAACAGCAATGCCACATCCAAGTTCTGAACTCTAAATCACTCCTCCCTTGCTGCTTCTTCATCTGATGTTCCTCATGTGACTACAATTCCTTTGCATTCCTGACTGCCCTCCCCTGGATACTCACCCACTCAACAAAGTACTTAGAAAAATAATCCTCCAGATAGGAACTGACTACAACAGTATACAATGAGATTATCACTTCCTATACTGCACCATATACATGACTTTATCTAAAAAGTTACAGTTAGAGGACCTGAGTAAAAATTTAACCTTTGACAATTAATCCCTTAATGATTTTAGAGACATCACTTATTCTCCCAGGTCTGAGTTTCCTCATCTATTAAAATGATCAGTTAGACTAGTGGACTGCTGACTTTTCTTGCCTCTCTAGACCTATGAAACTATTATTTAGGGAATTGTGTTTCTTGACCAGCAACGGAGAGTTTTAAAAATTTAACTCTCTTTATTAATGAAGCAATACAACCACCCAGAATGATAAAATAAAATTGTTTTCTCTTACCTAAGATTAAATGGTATAATTTTAGAGTTTTGAATCTCTATTTTCTGTTTTTTTTCCTGCCTTTTTGCAAACCTATGTGATTACTGGTTAAAGCAGACAAGAACAAGCCAATCAGATGCATCAATAACCAAGGTAATTAAAATACTTATAAAAATAAACTTGGACATCATTTCTACCACTAAATGAAATTGTATCTTTTCAGGCAATAAGCATTTATTTTATCCTTATCCCCAACTTAAAATAAAAGAAAAAAAAATCTAGTAACAAATATGTAGTTAAATAAAACAAATTAAATTTCTATACTGACTGTGAAAAAATGTTTTCCTCATATGATCACCTGTGGTCATCACTTCTTTATTAAGACTTGGGTAAGATCCATTATTATTCCACAAATATTACAGTTGGTCATTTTATTAGTCAGAGTTCATATCTTTCACAATTTTTTACTTTTACTATGTATTTTTGTGAAGTTTTCTTTTTAAGTGAAAAATGTTTTTTTTCCCTTTATTAATTTCCACAGTGGAATAGGAAATGCTTTGGCTATAATTATTATGATGGTGATAGTCAAATTATCATGTCCATAATGGGTTTAGAATTAATATTATGGGGGGTGGTAGAGTCAAGATGATAGAGTAGAAGCAGGAATTCTGTGGGGCTCTGGCTTCTACCTCCTCCAATTCATGTAAAAGGTGACTCTGAACAAACTTTGGAGTACAGAACCCACAAAATGACACAGAAAAGCTAACTTCCCACTGAAGAAGCTCTGCAGGCCAAGAAGAAGGGACCAGCACAGCACTCTTGGAGCCAAGAGCAGCCCTGCATGATCCTGATGTTTTAGCCTCAGTGCAGCCTGACCTTTCCCCAGGGCAAGAAGCAGCAGAGGCTCCACAACCCTGCAGCTACTGCCACATGGCTGCTTCAGTGCTCCTGGCCTGCAGATTGTAGGGGGACCAAGTAGCCACTCTGAGGGGTAATCAATGTTTCTTTAAACTGCTTCAATCGGGATAGCTGTCTAGGGTAGAGGTCGTAGAGTGCATGAACAGTCTACCAGAGCATGTAGAGGCTTCAGAGAGGGAACTAACTAATAAATTTGGCAGCTGTGAAAATCCCAGTATTTGGGATAAAGTGCCCCTTTCTGGTAGCAGAGTTCTACTTTGGAAAAAAAAGGTTCAAAAGTCAAGTAATTGAGTGGCAACATGAGCAAGCAAAGGAAGCAAAGCAAAGAGAGCAATCCTACAATAGACTCCTATTTTGGGGACAAAAATGACCAAAGCATGGAACAGGAGGAAGACAATGAAGTCAGAACTCCTGCACCAAAAGCTTCCAAGAAATATACGAGCTGGTTACAGGACATAAAGGAGCTTAAAAACGATTTTGAAAACCAAATAAGAGAAATGGAGGAAAAATTGGGAAGAGAAATGAGAATGAGGAAAGAAAATTATGAAATGAGAGCCAACAACCTGACTGAAGAAAATAACACCTTAAAATATAAACTAACTCACATGGCAAAATAGGTTCAAAAAGGCAATGAGGAGAAGAATGCCTTAAAAAGCCGAATTTACCAGATAGAAAAAAATCTCAAAAGCTCACTGAAGAGAATCATTACTTCTAAAGTATATTGGAACAAATGGAAGCTAGAGACTTTATGATAAATCAAGATACTATTAAAAAGATCCAAAGAAATGAAAAAATAGAAGTCAATGTGAAACATATTATGGGAAAACCACTGACCTGGAAAATAGATCCAGGAGAGATAATTTTAAAATTATTGGCCTACCTGAAAGACATGATAAAAAAAAATAAAATAGAAATTGTCCTTCAAGAAATTCTCAATAAAAATTGCCCTTATGTTTTAGAATAAGAGGGCAAAATATATGTTAATAAAATTCACTGAACATCTCCTGAAAAAGATCTCAAAAAGAAAACTTCTAGGAATATTATAGTCAGGATATGTAGTTCCCAGATCAAGAAGAAAACATTATAAGCAGCGAGGAAGAAATGATTTCAATATTGTGGGAACACAATCAGGATAACACAGGATCTAGCAGCTTCTACACTGAGGGATTGAAGGGCTTGGAATATGATATTCCGGAGATGAAAGGAGCTGAGATTAAAACCAAGAATCACCTACCCAGCAAAACTGAGTATCATGTTTCAGGAGAAAATATGGTCATTCAGTGGAATAGAGGACTTTCAAGTATTCCTGATGAAAAAAACAAAATTGAAAATTTGACATTTAGATACAAGAATGAAGAGAAGCATGAAAAGGTAAACAGGGAAAAGAAATCTGAAGGAACTTATCAAAGTTGAACTATTAATATTCTTATGTTGAGAAAAATGATAATTGTAACTGATGAAGCTTTTCTCAGTATAAAAATAGTTCAAGGGAATATATGTATATACACACACACATACATATGTATTTCTATATAAGAGAGTATATGGGCTTATGGACACATGTGTGAGTGTTTTTATATATGTGTATAGGTATACATAAAGGGCACAAGACCAATTTAATAGGATGGGATGATATTTAAAAGGTGAAATTAAGAGGTGAGAGATGAATATAATGTGAAGAGATGGGGAGAGACAGAATGGGGTAAATTATCTCATATTGAAGAGGCAAGGGAAAACTGTTACAATGGAAGGGAAGAACAAGAAGGCAAAAGAGAATGAATCAACCTTATTCTCATTGAATTTTGCTTAGGCAGGGAATGACATACACACTATATAGGGTATCTCACCCTACAGTAGAGTACGGGGGAAGGGGATGAGAAGGGGAATGATGGAAGAGAGGCCAGGCTGCGGAGGAGGAAAGTTGGAAGCACCCACTTTTGAAAAAGGATAGGATCAAATTAGAGAACAGAACAAGTGGAGGATGGGATAGGATGGATGGAAGTACAGTCAGTTTTTCACAATATATACACTATGGAAATGTTTTGCATAGCTTCTCATGTAAAACCTATATTGAATTGCGTATCTTCTAAGTGAGAGTGGGTCATGATGTAGGAAGGGAAAGAACGTGTAATTCAAAATTTTAAAATCAAATTTTAAATATATAATTATTATTATTTTACATGTAACTGGGAAATAAGATATATAGGCATTGGGGCATAGAGATCCACAATTTGTAACTCAAAATCTTGTGGAAATGAAAGATGCAAACTAAAAAATAAAAAACAATATAAAAATTTAAATAATTAAGTTTACTAAACTTGAAAAAAAAGATTTAATATTATGGAAATATAAAAAAGTCAGTTCAGGAAATGAGGGGAATTCACTTCTAAAAGCAAGAGTGTTTTTGTATATTGCAAAGAATTCCATTTTATATAGACAACATTAGTCCTTGACTAGGTGAGGGGGATATTAATTTTATGATAACTGATTAAGTCTAAAATTACCCTTCTACAGCGTAACCCATCACAAATGCCTTCTACTCCCACTGCTACTTTCAAATGCTAAAGTGAATAACATCAGACATGAAAAAAAAGATCCTTATTTTCTGGAATGTACTTGTTGGGATCAGAATCAAAGCCACAGTTCTCCAAACATGTTTGATCCTGACCATATAGCATCTTATTCACGGTGGTGAGAAAGGACTCCATAAAGAATTTATCATCTTGGGGGAAATTCATTTTTGAAGATTAAGACATTCTTCAAGTGTCTTTTTCTCCTTTGGAGACTGCTATTGTACACAGGGAAGCTGTTACATAATAAAGTTGTCCATGCGCTGACATACTTCATTATGTCCAATGGTGATCACCTTGCTTACCACTTTATTTGATAGGAGGGTGCTCATTAAACCTGACATTTTTTTCCTTTTGAAAATAAATAAATAAATAAATTTAATTTAAATTTTAAAGATTTACATCCATAATTTTTACATTTTCTCCACCTCCCTTCCCTCCCTCCTGGCCAAGATTTTGAGCAATCCAATGTAGGCTCTACATATACAGTCTTATTAAACATAGTTTCATATTAGTCATGTGGAATGGTAGAATTAGACCAAATGAGTGGACCCAGGAGGAAAAAAAAATAGAGCAACACAAAATAAGAAAGCAAATAGCATGCTTAGATCATCACTCAGACTCCATACTTCTTTCTCTGCATTTGGATAGCATTTTCTACCGTATGTCTTTTGGAATTTTTTTAGTTCCTTGCATTGCTGAGAACAGCTCAGTCTGTCAAAGTCAATCATTTTACCTTCTGGCTGTTACTTTTAACAATGTTCTACTAGTTCTTTTCCCTTCACTAAGCATCAGTTCATATAAGACTTTGCAGGATTTTCTGAAATCTGACTGTTCATCATTTTAAAAAATATATTTATTTACTTGAATGTTTACAACATTCAATTCCACAATCCCTTGTGTTTCAAAATTTTCCTCCTCCTTATCCTCTTCCTTTCCCCTTGCCATGGCAGCATGCAATCTGATATAGGTTCTACAAATACCTTTTCATTAAACACTAGACAAGTTGTAAAGAAGTTATAAACAATGGAGTGAACAAGAAAGAAGGAATAAAACAAAACACAAAAAGAGAGAGATCAAGTAGTTTGCTTCAATCTTCATTCAGACTCTATATTTCTTTTCTCTGGATGTGGATGTCCCTTTCCATCATGAGGCTTTTGGAGTTGTCTTATAAACTTGCTTTGCTGAGAGGAACCTAGTCTATCAAAGTCAGTCATCATAGAAATGATGTGTTTGTAATTGTGTTGATCATTTCTTAGAGCTCAAAAGTACTCCATTTAATTGATATAGCACAACTTGTTTAGCCATTCCCCAATTGATGGCCATCTCCTCAAATTCCATATCTAGGCCACCACAAAAAAGACCTGATATAAATATTTTTGGATATATGGGTCCTTTTCCCATTTGCATGATCTCTTTGGATTATAGACCCAAAAGAGGTATTGCTGGATGCACTGGGTATGCACATTTTTATAGCTCTTTGGGCATAGAAAGTGCTTTCCAGAATGGTTGGATCAGTTCACAACTCCACCAACAATGAAATAGAGTTCCAATTTTCCCATATTTTCTCCAAAATTGATCATTTTCCTGTTTTGTAATGTTAGCCAATCTTACAGGTGGGATGTGTTTTTTTTTAAATTTACATTTCTCTAATCAATAGTGATTTAGAGATTTTTTTTTTCATATGACTATACATGGCCGTAATTTCTTCCTCTAAAAACTTCCTGTTCATATCCTTTGACCATTTGTCCATTGGAGAATGACTTATATTCCTATAAATCCGAGTTAGTTCTCTAAATATTTTAGAAATGAGTACTTTATCAGAGATAATGGTTGTAAAATGTCTTTCCTAGTTTTCAACTTCCCTTCTAATCTTGGTGGCATTGACTTTGTGCAAAACCTTTTCAATTTAATGAAATCAAAATTATCCATTTTGCATTTCCCAATGTTTTCTATCTCTTGTTTTCATTAATCCCTCCATTTTCTATAAATCTAGTAGGTAAACTACTTCTTCTCTTCCATTTTGCTTATAATGTCTGTCTTTATATCTAAATCATGTACCCATTTGGACTTTATTTTGGTATATGATGAAAAAGATGTTGGTTTACTCCCGGTTTCACCATACTATTTTCCAATTTTCCCAGTAGTTTTTGTCAAATAGTGATTTTGTGTGCCAGAAGGTGGGATCTTTTAGTTTGTCAGACAGCAGATTATTATAGCCAGTGGCAACTGTGTCTTGTGACACATTTTCCTGACCTTTTCCACTGATGCGCCACACTATTTATTACCAGTCCCAAATAGTTTTGATGATTGTTGCTTTGGAGTACATTTTTAAGACCTGGTATGGCTGGGCCACCTTCCCTAGCATTTCTTTTCATTAATTCCCTTGATATTCTGAACCTTTGGTTTTTCCAGATTAATTTTGTTATTATTTTTTATAGCTCTATAAACTATTTTTAATTTGACTGGTATGGCACTGAACAAGTAAATTAATTTTGGTAACATTGTCATTTTTATATACTAGTTCAGCCTACCCATGAGCAACTGATGTTTTTCCAATTATTTAGATTTGACTTTATTTGTGTGAAAAGTATTTTGTAATTGAGTTTGTATAGTTCCTGGATTTGTTTTGGCAGAAAGACTCCTAAATATTTTACAATATCTTTAGTAAATTTAAATGAATTTCTCTTTCTATTACTTGCTATTGGGCTTGTGTGGGACAAGATGACCCTTGCCCAAAATAAAATAAGCAGAGATGTCTCTAAGTAAAGACAGGAAAGATTTATTAAACAATCTTGTGAGAAGGAGACGTCATCACAAAAAGAAGCAGTCTGGTAGCAGAGGTCTAAATACAGGAGGCAAAAAGCTGGTTTACATAGCCAAATTCCCCCAATCCCCCTCCCTTTGTCCTGTCCTGTTACCATTAATTAGGAACTAAGGCTCACAATCTAACCACAAAAGTATCTGCTGGCATTGCAGGTGGGGTTCCAGTAAGATCAAAAAGCAGAAGGTACTTAACTTGTAAACAGGAAACACACAAAATATGTCATCAGTATTATAACAAGATAAATGTCAACTCCCTCAATATAATCAAAACATGGATATAAAAGCAGACAATATCTCATGAATAATGGGGATGTTAGGGACTTTTGGCTCATGGTGACCCTTCTACTGGTAACAGAGGGTTAAGAAATATCCTATATGTCATGAGGATTTTTGGAACACAATGACCAGTCTGTAGGTCACAGTAATCTTTCTAAATCTGTACTTCTTCTGGTCAAGGGGAAACTAAGTCCATAGCCAAGTTTAAGGAACATGTACTTTTCCTTCCTACACATTAGGTAATCTCAGCAAAACCTAAAGCTCATTACGAGGGGAATAGAGCAAGGATCCCAAGTCTCTAAGTCCTAAGTCTTTGGTACTTTCTAACAATTCCATTCAGATTTCTGGGATTTCTGAGATGTTACCTGAGAAGTTTTCACTTGCCTCACACAGGCTTTTTTAAGAATATATAGAAATGCCAAGAATTTACGTGGGTTTATTTTATACCCTGCAATTTTGCTAAAGTTCTTTATTATTTCAAGTAGATTTTTACTTGACTCTCTTAGGACTCTCTATGTATGTCATCATATTATCTGCAAAATGAAAACTTAGTTTCTTCTTTGCCTATTCTAATTCCTTCACATTCTTTTCTTTTCTTTTTGTTAAAGCTAAAATTTCTAGTACCATATTGAATATGAGTGGTGATAATGGACATCCTTTTCTCCTTCCCAATCTTAGTAGAATTGCTTCTAGATCTTCCCCATTACATGTAATACTTGCTGCTGGTTTTAGGTAGAAAAAACTTAACTTTTCTTCTCATTAGCTTCCATTACCTTACACTGGTTCCCATTCAGTTACCCTATTATAGGCATATCTAATCTGTTGTTACTAAACTGTTCCTCTGTTTATACTAATTTAACTTCAGTCTGTTCAGTTTATTAAGTTTCCCCCAGGTTTTTCTTAACTCATTCCCTTAGTTATTTCTTACATCATCATATTCTTACATTCACATCCCATAATTTGTTATTAAATTCTACATTTTATGGAGAACCTCCGAATTCACAGGTCTTTACCATGTCAAGGAGAGTAGTTATAAATGTGTTTGTAAATATGGATTCTTTACAACTTCCTTTTTTTTTTTTTTTCTTTTTGGAGTAAGGAGAGCAGGGCAATTGGGGTTGACTTGCCCAAAGTCACACAGCTAGTAAGAGTTAAGTGTTTGAGGCCAAATTTGAACTCAGGTCTTCATGACACCAAGGCTGGTATGCTATTCACTGTGATACCTAACCGCCCCTCTTTCCAACTTCCTTTGATCTTTTGGGATTATATGGATTTTATCAACATATTTGTATTTCCCCACATTGTTTTGATTGTGTCTGACTCTTCTTGCCTGCATTTGGGTTTTTCTTGGCAAAGACACTAGAGTGGTTTTCCATTTTCCTCTCCAGCCCATTTTTCTGATGAGGAAAATGAGGCAAAGAGGGTTGTTACGTGAACAGAGGTTACACAGCTAGGGTATTTCCAAGATCAGATTTGAACTCAGAAATATATCTTCCTGACTCCAGTCCCAACACTCTATGCACTACACGACCTCGCTGCCCATATTTGCACCCCTTGCATTTAGTTAGTTTTTATATACTGTGTGGAAATCATATTTTGTCTTAAATTATTCTTGTTTTATTATCTTAGAGGACTTTCTATAATTTAGAAAAATGCTGTTAGTACTAATAAACTTAGGGTTTTTTTCAGATGAATTGGAGGATTTATTTATAAGTTGTATGTATTTTTTTTCTTGCAGTTCAATCAAGTATGCCTAATTTTAAAGAGTTGCAAACTTCAGAGGCTACAATTTTAGAATATTAATAGAAAGAACTCCTCCACAGAATAACAGAATAAATGCTGCTATAAAATCCTGTTCCCATGATTCAATGTGGTGTGGAGATGATCATTGGCTCTCTAAGTTATGTCCACAGAGCCCAAACTCTGAGACTGGCTAAAACCAGGAAAAGTGTTACACTCCATAAATAATAACACTGTACAATTTTCAAAGATTAGAATATGGTTAGGTAAGAGGGAAATCATTTTAATGAATGTAAGCTCCTTGAAGGTAAGCAATCTCTGCATTGTTTTCTTTCCCTGAATAATGTATGCATCAGTACCTGGCATATAATAAATCCTATTAAAAAGAATTGAGTGGAATTCTCCAAATAAATCATAAATCTCAGGCTGCCAGTAAAACTATTCTTTCTGCTTTCCATTGCTAGAATGTGTCTTCCTTCTTCATATATTAAATTAAGGCAGGTTTATTAGAGAAGAAAACATAAATGATATTAATGAAAAGATGACTGGAATGATCAGCTGAACTATGTTAAATATTCCCAGACAAGTCCCGTGATGGAAGTGTTACAAATTTGAAGGAATCATATATAAAAGTATCTGAAAAAGCAGAAATGATCAAATACTGGAGTTGGGGGTAGGGTAGGGCATAGGATACAGATGTTTCTAATATGAAACCTACAATGGAGAAATCAGCAATAACTATGAACCCATGCTTTTATTTTCTAATTGTTATCAAATATTTATGGGAATAATTGCCATACAGTTCTAGGGAATACTTGATTTGACTCTTTTTTTTCATAAAACAGAGAGAATAAGACCATTATTGATGGGGCTGATGGGGCAGTGGAACCCTTAGAAAAAGTCCTTGAACTTCCCCACACATTTCAGTGCTGCCTTTTCTCTGAGGCATCTGACCCATCCTAGTGATAGAATCCTAATAAAGCTGCCCCCAGGCCCAGTATTCTAATTTCATTACAGGCTCAATGTACTTACCTAACCCCCTGCCAATGTACTAACTTCTTTGTATATGCCTCACTGCTCACTGGAACAACAGGTGTGTCCCTAAACTCTTAATTCACACAAAACTGCAGATGTGTCCACATGATGGGAACCCAGCTACTACCTCTGCCTAGTCACTACCCCCATTCCCAAAGAAACAGGTGTGTTTCTGCATTCAATCACAATCACATCATCTATCTAGCCCAAGACAGGACCACAATACCGATCTATTTTGACCATCACAGGACCACAATACCTAGTCAATTGGAGGGCAGCATGACCAGAATGTTTAACCACCAAAGCATGGATGGAACCCCTCCCTCATTACCTTATCAGCTTAACAAAATCCTCCTGCCTTTAATATCAATCATATCCCTCTATTCTTTGTAAAATTTGATTATAAATTGCATCTTTACGCAATAAAAATCCATCTTGCTTTTTCTCAAGTGCAGTTCCTCTAGGAACTTGGCCTGCTTCATGAGAGGTGTCAATCTCAATAAATGCCTATACATGGATTAGAGGTAGTCTGACTCTAAATTCTTTGAGACTTTTCCACCACAACATATCATGAAGCCTCAACAATTTTTTGGGTGGGCAGAGCCCCTACCTCAATGGTTTTGGGTTTAAGCTGGAACACTAGTATAATCCTTTCCATTGTCCTTTCTTTGTGGCCCTCAATCCCAACACAGTCTTTCATTCTCTATTACCTCAATACCCCCCCCCACCTCTCCTTAATCTTATTTAAATCTTTTCACTGACCCGTTTTCCTCTTTTCTGTATAAAAGTATCATTCTTATCCCCATTAACCACAAATTCTTAGAATTTTGCCCATTCAAGCTGTATTATAAAATAACTTCACTAATCTGACTGAAAGAGGGCTTGAGTGGTCACATTTTTTTTTTGTGGCAGACCTGCCTTAACCCTTGCATTTCAGGATTCCTAGCACCCTTAGACCGTATCATCACGCTCTATCCCAAGTGAAGGGACAACATGTAGAGCGCTTTTCATATGCTAAAGTACAATATAAGTACAAGTCCTCCCCCTCTTCCTCCTCCTGCTCAACATTATCATCATTATAAGGATCAGTAGTAGCAGCAGTAGTCATAGTAATAGAATCAGTAAGTAGTATTAGCAATAGAAGAAGTAATATTAGTAGTATAGTAGTAATAGTAGTATTAACAGTAGAAGCACCAGCAGTGGTAGTAGCAATAGTAGGAGGGTTATTATTATTAATATATTAAAAGGAAAGAGAACAGCAGCTTTTGGCAAATGTTATTACAGAACAGACCAGATTCATCCATCCATGAAATTGATGAAAAGGAACAGAAAATTCCATTTCCTAAGATGTTTATTATTCAACTCCCCCCCCCAAAAAAAAAACCACATTGTATTTAATAAAGCAAATTCCACCTTAAACTCTTTCTAATCAAAGTGACTCCAAATAAACAGGATCTATACTATTTAAAGTAGAATCTACATAAATGTCACCATAAATCAAAGTTTTGAAAAAAATAATTGATTTTATCATTGTTCAGTCAATTTTTAGTCATGTCCAACTTTTTGTAATATAATTTTTTGGTTTTGTTGGCAAAGATACTGAAATGGTTTTACATTTCCTCCTGCAGTTCATTTTACAGATAAGGAGACTGAGACAAACAGGGTTAACTGACTTGCCCAGGGTCACACAGCTAGTAAGTGTGTGAAGTCACATTTTTACTTTAAGAAGAGCAGTCTTGGGGGGCGGAGCCAAGATGGCAGAGTAGAAGCACAACTCTCCCACGGCTCCCGCTTCCACCCTCCCCAATCCATGTAAAAAGGAGACTCTAAACAAACTTTGGAGATGCAGAACCCACAAAATGACACAGAGAAGCTAACCTCCCGCTGAGAACAGCCCCACAGGCCAGCAGGAATCGGCCAGCACAGCGCTCTGGGAGCCGAGCCCAGCCCCACACCAAGGCTTTAGACCCAGGGCGGGCCTGACCAGCCACCAACCAGAGGGACTCCAGAACAGCAGCAGCTGTGGCCGTTTCCAGATTTATCAATACATAGATGCAAAGGACAAGGTGAGAGGCCAGTGCATTCTGGACTTTGGGACCCAGTAAGTGGGAGTGCCTGGCTTTTACCCCTGGGGCGAGAAACTGCTGAGACACTAGCAGAGCCTGCCAGCTCCACTTGGCAGCTTCAGCTCCTGGCCTGCAGAGTGTAGGGGGACCAAGCACCAGTCTGAGGGGTAATCGCTCTTGCTTTAACCTGCTTGGATCTGGATTGCAGTCTAGGGTGGAGGTCCTGGGGTGTGTGTCCAGCTTGCCAGAGCGTGTGGAGACCTCAGAGAGGGCACCCATCTAATACCTCTGGCAGCTGAGAAAACCCCAGCGTTCGGGACGAAAACTCCCCTGTCTGGTGGCAGTGTCCTACTGTGGCAAAAAGCCCAAAAGTCAAATCATTGAGTGGCAAAATGAGCAGGCAAAGGAAACAAAACAGACCGAAGATTCCAACATTACACTCCTATTTTGGGGATAAGAAGGAGCAAGGCATGGAACAGGAGGAAATCAGTGAAGTCAGAACTCCTGCACCAAAAGCTTCAAAGGAAAATACAAGCTGGTTACAGGCCATAGAGGACCTTAAGAAGCAGATAAGAGAAGTGGAGGAAAAATTGGGAAGAGAAATGAGAACAATGCAAGAAAATTATGAAATGAGAGTCAACAGCCTGACTGAAGAAAATAATACCTTAAAAAACAGACTGACACAAATGGCAAAGGAGGCTCAAAAAGGCAATGAGGAGAAGAATGCCTTAAAAAGTCAAATTTGCCAGATGGAAAAAGAATCTCAAAAGCTCACTGAGGAGAATCATTGCTTCAGAATTAGATTGGAGCAAATGGAAGCTAATGACTTTATGAGAAATCAAGATGCTGTTAAACAGATCCAAACAAATGAAAGAATAGAAGGCAATGTGAAATATCTCATGGGAAAAACCACTGACCTGGAAAATAGATCCAGGAGAGATAATTTAAAAATTATTTGACTGCCTGAGAGCCATGACCAAAGTAAGAGCCTGGAAAGCATCCTCCAGGAAGTTCTCAAAGAAAACTGCCCTGATGTTTTAGAATGAGAGGGCAAAATAGAGGTTGAAAGAATCCACCAATCACCTCTTGAAAAAGATCCCAAAAAGAAAACTCCTAGGAATATTATAGCCAGGTTCCAGAATTCACAGATTAAGGAGAGAATATTACAAGCAGTCAGGAAGAAACAATTTGAATATTGTGGAAACACAATCAGGATAACCCAGGATCTGGCAGCTTCTACACTGAGGGATCGAAGGGCCTGGAATGTGATATTCCGGAGGTCAAGGGAGCTGGCATTAAAACCAAGAGTCACCTACCCAGCAAAACTGAGTATCATGTTTCAGGGGAAAATATGGTGATTCAGTGGAATACAGGACTTTCAAGTATTCTTGCTGAAAAAACCAGAGTTGAATAGAAAATTTGACATTCAGATACA
>NW_027185852.1:2512614-2518749 GCF_028583685.1 Petaurus breviceps papuanus | reverse complement strand
CTTATCAAAGTTGAACTATTTTTTTAAGCAATTGGGGTTGAGTGGCTTGCTGGGGGTTGCATGGCCAGTTGTTGTTTCTGGGTGTGGTGCTGAGTGTCTGGGCCTGGATTTGATCCGGGTCGTCCCGGCACTGGGGCCGGTGCTCTTGCTTGCTGAGCCACCTGGCCAAAGTTGAACTATTAACATTCCTACATGGAAAAACAATAATTGTAACTTATGAAACTTTTCTCAGTAGTTGAAGGGATTAGAAATATATATATATATATATATATATATATATATGTCTTTATATGAGGGTATGAGGGCATATGAATACATATGTGAATGTGTGTATATATGTTTACAGGTATACATAGATAGAGGGCAAGGGACCAATTCAACAGGAAGGGATGATACTTAAAAGGTGAAATTAAGAGGTGAGAGGATTATAATGAGAGGAGATGGGGAGAGACAGAGTGGGGCAACTATCTCATACAGAAGAGGCAAGGGATAATGGTTTCAATGGAGGGGAAGAATAGGAAGGCAAAAGGGAATGGGTCAACCTTATTCCTATTGAATCTGGCTTGAGGATGAAGGGAAATACACACTAAATAGGGGATCTCACCCTTCAGGAGAATAGGGGGGGGAGGGGATGTGAGGGGGAATGATGGAAGGGAGGGCAGGATGGGGGGGAGGGAAGTTGGAAGCACCCACTTTTGAAAAGGGACAGGATCAAAGTAGAGAATAGAACAAGTGGGATGTGGGATAGGAGGGAGGGAAATATAGTCAGTCTTTTACAATACATCTATTATGCCATTGTTTTGCATTAGCCGCACATGTACAACCTATACTTAACTGCTAGTCTCCCCAGTGGGGGTGGTTGGCAGGGGGGGAAGAGAATGAATCCGGAATTGAAAGTTTTAAAATCAAATATTCAAATATATGTATATATATATATAAATATATGTGTGTGTATATATATATATATACTATTATTAATACCATCTTACATGTTATTAAGAAAAAAAAGATATACAGGCACTGAGGCATAGAGATCCACTGGAAAAGTTGAAACGGGTATGGGAGAAAATATGCGAGAGAGCAGATCGGAGGTGGGGATATCCTGTGGGACTGCTGTTTTGGGGGGATGGGTGGGGGAAAAATGGGGAGAAAATTTGTAACTCAAAATCTGGTGGAAATGAGTGATGTAAATCAGAAGTTAATAAAGCATTTAAAAAAAAAAGAAGAAGAAGAGCAGTCTTCCTGACTCCCAGTCTGGCACGCTCTCTATGGCACATTCTAGTTATTTATCACCTCCAAAATGTTTATGCATAAGGACCATCTTCTGTGTGGAGCCATTCATGATTCCTCCTAAATTTTGTGTCTTCTCTCCTAAACTTCCTTATATTCAAGCATTTTGTTTTATTTTGATTTATTCACCTTATGATAGAACACATGCATTGTCTCTCTATTTAGAATGAAAGAAACTGCAAGTAGGTATTATTTCATGCTTTTTACTTCTGCCTCTAACTTCTAGCTTTCTGTTTGACATGGAAATTAGCAAGGAAAGAAATAATAATGTATTACGTGTTTGCTATATGCCAGGGATTAAGCTAAGTATTTTACAAATATTATTTTATCCTTGCAATAACCATATGATGCCCATTTCACAGTTAGGGAAACTGACAGGCAGAAATTCAATGACTTGTCCAAGGTCATGCAGTTAGTATATGTCTCTTACTGGATTTGTACTCTGGGCTTCGTGACTCCAGAGTCAGTGCTCTGTCTTCAATGGTACTTTTATACACATAGTAGGGGGTTAAGAAATGATTCTTCATTGGTATGTTAATTGTAGATTTATTTGAGATTTTATGGGCTCTTTTGTCCCTCAAATTATCATTTTTTCCTATTATTTAGAGGTTATAGAACATTTTGTATGTTATAAGGTGGGGGGGGGATCATCTTTATATGGTATACATGGTCCACCGCTGGATTGATAGCTGAGGCCTGGCATAACTTTGACTTAGCTGGCATAGACTTTGATAAAACCATATTATCTCTGAACCATGCTGAGGTATTGGGGAAGAATTTTCAGGTATTAATATTAATGCCTTAACTTATCAACACCTTTGTATTGAACCCATGCTCTATGCCTAGCACTGTGTTTTTATTAATATTACGACCACCATCACCTTCTGCTCCTACTTTGCCTGCTGCTGCTGCTGCTATGAATAATAACATTAATGGCCAAAACAAGGAAAAAAGATTTTCAACTGTCCTGAAGCTTGCAAGAACAAATCATTCAAAGTTTCCTTCTGGACAAATGTACCAAAATTATCTCTGGTGTTTCAGAGCCTTATGAAACCAACACAGACAGACTGGTTTCTCCTTGTTTTGCCATGACCCACTGGGAATTCTGTTTGATTTGCTGCAGATGTGGCCACTTGGAGCTCTTTTTGAGAATGTTTCACCATCACCATTGGCCTGCTATTTTTTTTCACAGCAGAATGGGTTTTCATGACAGGGTTTTGGTCCATTGGCTAAGTCAGTTGCTCATTAAAAACAGCAAGGTTTTCCTGAATACATTGAACACTACTTATGTTTTAATGAGCATTAATGAGCTTTGTGATTTTCCTGTGGAGCTAAACTCATATCTCATTAGGTGCATTCCCAGAATGCCTAAAGGTGAGCAGACACAGCTTTAGAGATATAAAAGGTAATTTCATACTTAATTAGGTCCTTACATACCATGCCACTAATAAACATCCAGGATGGTTCCTGAAAATGGCAAATCTGTTTTGGCTATGACAAATCAATGAAATGTGAGAAATTTCAGGTTTCCTGTGGGAGTGGTCAAAGACCATTGCACAGGTATTAAGAATCCTGGAATATTAAGAAAAAAATCATAGGAAACAGAGCATAAAATGTGAGAGCTAAAGGAAGTTTTACTTAAATGGTGTCACCAAAAGAATGTTAAATAATTCAGGTTTGCATTGACTCTCCTTTAAAAAAATGAACTTGATTTTCAGTTTCATTGGAAAAGGGAATGTTTCATAAGAAAACTCTCTCAATCCAAATGGGAACATACTTTACAATTTAAAGTCATAGAGTATTACTTGGGAACAAAGAAATTGGCAGTGGTTTGCCCAGAATCCTCAAATATATGTTAGAGGAATTACTTATGACCAGTTCTGTCTGGTCCTGAGACCATCTCTCTATCCATAACACAGGGCATTTTATTTATTATTAGATTATTCAATAGATGACCTTTGGGCTGACAAAAAGGATATTTGGGTTGCACGCCAGAACTAGCTACTAGGTGCCCTTTGGTAAGCTGTTTAAACTTGCTTTTCTTCTCTGCACTTCACTATCTAAAGTGTAAGTGAGGACATTGGTTTTGAGGACTTTTAAGGACCCTTTCAGCTCTAGAGTTCTGTGATTTGGTGGGATTAAATGCACATGAGATTGACAATAATGAGTATTTTTGAACATTTAAAGGTCAAGACAGTTATAAAGTCAAATACCAGTTCATCAATTTCATCTCCTTGAAGCAAATAGAGTACCTTCATTTTCAATTTTCCCATTAGCAGTTAAATTGTTGATCATTTCCAAATGAGTTTCCTAATTTTCATTTTGAAAATTATAAAAAAGACAAGAGATTTAAGGAATGAATCTCAGATATAAATTATAAATGAATGTCAATGATTAATGTTCAAATTGAAGATTTTTGTTCCAAGGTGATTTATATCACCCCATGCCCAAGTCCCACATCTGCATATCTATTGCAGTCTGGCATATGGGAGTGTCATCCTCCCAATGATGCTCATTCTTGGTTTGGCTTACAAATGAAAGCATCATTGACCACACATAAAGATGCTTTTACGCTGACTCCATTTCCCCTGAGATTATCTGAGAGCAGAGAAAAGCCTGGGCAAGGAGGGACATGATAAAATGGGAACACAAAAGCAATATTGTGTGACTGCATCAGTGTGACATAGCATGACCCCACAGAACACGAGGAATGATTTGGGCAACCAAAATTGTCTTCATATAGGTGTGTACCTATGTGTGTGTATGTGTGTATGCATATATATGTACACATACACAGGGGACAGATAGATGGCCCAATGGATAAAACATTGGGCTTAGCATCAGAAACACCCGAGTTCTAATCTTGTCTCTGATACTTACCCTGATCAAGTCGCTTACCCTCTGCCCACCTTTATCTCCTGCAGAAGGAAATGGTAACTGACTCTAGTATCTTGAATACAAAACCCAATGAACAATACTGCACTGCTCTTGCCCATGTAATACCAAAGAATGTTACAGAACTGAATGAGTGAACAAGATCACACATACATATACATGCATACATTGTGTATATGTGGATATGTGTGTATATATATAGAAATGTATGTAAGTATGCCTGTGTGTTTATACGTAGTGTGTGTGTGCACATGTGCACACACACACATATATATGTATACAAGTTCATTTAGACATCTGTAATGGAAATGCAAATTTAAAGATCTTCCCTGCCCCTAGGCTAAAGTGCACCTGGAGCCTGGGGTGGGAGGCTTGTTTTTCAGTTGATACTTTTTGATTGGCCAGTGGGTCCAGAAGGTTGTTACATTCTCTGAGCCAGGAGAAGGCTATAGAAGCCCTGATGTGTAGCTTTGTTTTTAGGGGCTCACTTTGAGAAGTGTTCTGTGATTTGATATGGATTCTGGGAAGTTGTTGTCTGGAGACCCCTTCCCCCTCCCCCCCACAACTTTATTTGCCCTCTTGTTTTGAATTGAAGTGATAATGCTATGTACTTTGTGTTTGTTTAAGGCCCAGTAGCCAGTTTGGTAACTTTAGTTCTGTATCTTGAAAATGTGACCTAAGAGATACTTAGTGCTAATTTAAAAGTAAATTGTCTCTGCTATGGGCATGAAAGATCTTGGGGCCAAATGTAATGGAAATGCAAATTTAAAGATCTTCCCTGCTCCTAGGCTAAAGTGCACCAGGAGCCTGGGGTGGGAAGCTTGTTTTTCAGTTGATACTTTTTGATTGGCCAGTGGGTCCAAAAGGTTGTTACATTCTCTGAGCCAGGAGAAGGCTATATAAGCCCTGATGTGTAGCTTTGTTTTTGGGGGCTCACTTTGAGAAGTGTTCTGTGATTTGATATGGATTCTGGGAAGCCGTTGTCTGGAGCCCCCCCCCCATTTGAAAAACCCAGATGTGGAAACCCAGATTTTGATTGGGTATGGATGTAATGGCTGGACAGTTTGAAGTCTGTCCACTAGATCTGTTTCTGTCTTGATAACTCTGCCTGTATACTTTGAAGTTCAGGGTGCTGACCTTTTCCCCCTGACCAAGGTAAACGATATATGTCTGACTGATTAAAGTAAGCTTGTTAACCCATTTTGAGTTGCTTTCCTTTATCAGAGCAGATCCAAGAACCTGTATTGGCAGCAAACCCTGAGGACGCGCTTGGGGTGCTTGCTGCTACAACATCATATTATGCAATAGCATTTCCTCATTTTCAAATAAAGAAATCGGTGCCAAGACATGAAATATCTTTCCCAGCCTCACCTATTTCATAACTAATGGGCTAGAAGTTCAACCACGATCTGCTGGTTCCAAGGCCAGTATCCTTAGCATAACATCACGTTGCCTATTTCTCTAAAGCAAATCAGTGTTTTAAAGGAATGAATCTAAGTCAGCATGGTTTCCTGCTAATGTTTTTCCACCTTTCTAAGGGAAATTTTAAAAAAGGATTCTTTTTGTTCCCTTTTCGGGAAGGCAAGATGTGTACTCCTCCCAAACACACACACACACACACACACACACACAACTCTGGGGCAATCCAATTATTGATTTAAGGAAGTTGAGGAGGATCAGGGGGTCAAGAGGTTCAAATGCGAAATCAGTAATGATAGAGATTATTTTGATAATTGATAACTCTCTCTTGGCCTCTTCCTCCTCTTGTTTTACATGGAATCTTATTAACCCAGAAGGAAGACTTTACATATGAGAAGAGAGGATTTCTATGAACAAGTTCTATTTGAATTAACCTGTTCTACTTTGGATTAGAGGACTAAAGAGGTATTTTGTAGACAGAGGGAGAGAGAGACAGAGAGACAGACAGACAGACAGAGAGAGAGAGAGAGA